>NC_133328.1:411878698-412180615 GCF_042186555.1 Aquarana catesbeiana | reverse complement strand
AGCAGCAGTAATAAGATGCTCCACCTCTTCCTCAGCCCTTAAAAAAATGGGGGGGGGGGGCAGTGGGTAAGAGATGGGGGTGGGTAGAAGAGAACTAAAGTGAGACTGGGGGATCCTTGTCTGTATAGGGATACAGAAGGAGGAGGATTTGTGCTGGCATGAGGAAAGGGGGAAGGAGAGGCAAATAGATGGAGGTCAAGGGGCTGGTATGGGGGGTGATGGGGGGGCACACACCTGTGTGAAGGTGAAGTGCCTCCAGAGAAGAAGACTAGGAGGGGGGAGAGGAGTGAGGGAACTAGTGAGAGACTATTGTTGGGAAGGTGTCAGGAAGAGAATTCCAGTCAGCTGGGGAAGAGGCTAAATTAGCATGACTGATAAATGTTGGCAAACCGGCTGGCTGGGAGAAGGTACCAAGGGTTAACAAGGACCTCGGAGGGAAGCAGTGTGACCGGCAGAGACGGGTGGATCTGTGCGAGGATGAAAGGGAGCAGGGCAAGATAGTGGCTGCTGCGGGGAGGGAGAGACAGTTGAAGTCTGGAGATATGAGAGACGGATAAGGTGACTGACCTGACATGCAAAAGAGCCGACCACAGCAAGGGGACCTGCTGGGAGGACAGTGACTGCTGGGAGAAAACTTCAAGACCCCTTCATGCACCTAGGACCTCTGGGCAGTTCCTAGATGTGCCTGTACATTAACAGCCCTAACTCTCACTCCAGACACATCCACCAGGACAGGAAAGCGCTGGGGTGCCCAGACACACACAGGGGGGTCATATGTGACTTGGACAGGGAAGCAGATCATTGTTCCTGTACTTGTCACTCGCACACCACACTGACCTGCTTCCCTGTCCGGGTCCTCCTGTGTTTCTGTGTCCTCCCTATCAGCAGCCCTGGTGACGCCACTGCACACAAGGAGAGGAGGAGGGAGGGAGCACTCTGGCACTTCGTCGCCCCCCTCTGCAGCGCCCGGGTGCAGAGCACCCCGTGTACCCGCCCATGATCGGCCCTGCCTGGTGGATTAGATGATCAGGCTTATAATTGATGGTTATCTGGTGAGTGAGAATTTTGGATGGTGGAGGATTTCACACAATATTTGCAGTGGACAGCATGCACAGCACAGAATTGAATAATAATATATAATGGAGAGTGATTACACACAAGCAAGTACCACCTTGCATGGATGGACATTTTATTTTAATGTTTTGGATTTATGTCTAATAATTTGGGCACAGTGCACAGTGGTGTTGGTATATTTGAAAGTGTATATTGACATATATTACAGTTAGCATGGCTATCTATTATTATTATACAGCATTTATATAGCGCCAACAGTTTGCACAGCGCTGTACAACGTTAGGGCAGACAGTACAGCTACAAATAATTCAATACAGGAGGAATCAGAGGGCCCTGCTCATTAGAGCTTATATGCTAAGAGATCTATAAATATAATTTTATTAGAACACCTCACACCACAAATTGAGTCGCTTGACAACACAAGAACCAATTTTTTACAAAAATGGTTTTATTTATTTATGTTGGTTATCCCAATTTGTGCTGTTGAAAATTTTTTACAAATAAATATCTGAAAAGTGTGGCGTGCATTTGTATTTAACCTCCCTGAGTCAATACTTTGTAGAACCACCTTTCGCTTAATGTTAAAGATGCAAGACTTTTGGGGTATGTCTCTACCAGCTTTGCACATCTAGAGAGTTTCTTTGTAAAATAGCTCAAGCTCTGTCAGATTGGATGGAGAGCATCTGTGAACAGCAATTTTTATGTCTTGCCACAGATTCTCAATTGGATTTAGGTCTGGACTTTGACTGGGCCATTCTAACACATGACTATGCTTTTATCTAAACCATTCCATTGTAGCTCTGGCTGTATGTTTAGTGTCGTTGTCCTGCTGAAGGGTGGACCTCTGCCCCAGTCTGAAGTCTTTTGCAGACTCTAAGTGCGGCTTGGGATCGGACTTGTCAGACCTCAAGTCGCCCCAAGTCGCTTGACATCAGAAATTCCATTATAGTTAATGAGAGCCATCTTAATGAACACTACTGAAGTCGCTCTGACTTCAGAAAAGGTTCCTGTACTACTTAAAGGCGACTTCTAGGCGACTTGTATACATAGATTTCAATGGAAGTTGCCTTGAAGTCGGATCCTCGTCTATAGTGAAGCAACTTAACAGGAAGAAGAAAATAATTTACTCAGGTACAACAATTAAATAAAAAATTTTGTGCGCTAGCAATAATGTGATTAAGGAAAAAATGCCTAGGAGACACAATGTGTGTGTGAATCACAGCAAAAATAAAAGTGACAGGTGTATGAAATCCTTAATCAAGGATCCAACAAAATATTTACATATTCTAAATATAAATTATAAATAATCACACATCCAGATAACACCTATAATCAGTCCATGAATAGATTCAACAAATAAGGTAGAGAGAAAAAGTCCATTTAATATATCTCATCACAAAATCAGGAAAATAATGAGCTGAAGGGACTATTTCCGGATACACATTGATTGCAGGAAAAGGAGTAATAGATGTATGCTTACCCCAATCGTTGGACCTCCTCTGTGGCAAGGTCGTATGGGCTTGCAGATATAGCCCTCTGCAGGGACAGATGGGAAGTTGATGTCCGGGTCTTGTCAGCGTGTGCCACCGACTCCAATATGGTCCGGTCAATCTAACTGCTCCAACATCAGAGGGGGGACTCAGGAGTGGAAGAGTCTGTAATCAGTGGATTGTGGGTGCAATGTCAGGCTCTTGAAAACTCTTCCTCTAGTTCTCAGCATACACTTCTATATAGGCTTTCAGTTTCAGAGCGAGTAGAAGACAGGCGGCTGTAATAAGAAGTGAAGGGGGTCCATGTCTGCCTTTTGTGATGAGATATATTAAATGGACTTTTTCTCTCTACCTTATTTGTTGAATCTATTCATGGACTGATTATAGGTGTTATCTGGATGTGTGATTATTTATAATTTATATTTAGAATATGTAAATATTTTGTTGGATCCTTGATTAAGGATTTCATACACCAGTCACTTTTATTTTTGCTGTGATTCACACACACATTGTGTCTCCTAGGCATTTTTTCCTTAATCACATTATTGCTAGCGCACAAAATTTTTTATTTATATGTTTATCACTTCATGGATATTTGGAGTTTTTTTTGCAGCTGCATCCTTGTGAATTTAATCTTTTATCACGTTTGGCTCATTAGCGCAGGTTTCTTCCACTATTTCTTCAGGTACAACAATGTCACAAGAGCTGATTAGCTCTGATCGGCCACAGGCAAAGTCGCCTGTCCTGGAGGCGACTTGAAGTCGCGTTGTAAGTCTCTCAAAGTCGTGCTGAAGTCGCCTCCAAGTCACCTTGCAAAGTCTTGCTGTAAGTCATGTTGCCCCTGTGTGAACCGGCACTTACACACGATAAGAAATTCCGTCAGAAAAAACTTGGATGGTTTTTCAGACGGAATTCCGCTCAAGGTTGCCTTGCATACACAGGGTCACACAAAAGTTCTTTGAACTTTCAACCGTCAAGAACGCGGTGACGTACAACACTACGACAAGCCGAGAAAATGAAGTTCAATGCTTCCGAGCATTCGCCGAATTGTTTCTGAGCATGCGTGATTTTTTGCGCATCCGAATTACATACAGACGATCGCATTTTCGGATAGGAACTTTTCCCGACCGAAAAATAGAGAACATTCATTCTATCTTTTGCTGGCTGGAATTCTGCCAGCAAAAGACCGATGGAGCATACACACGATCGCATTTTCTGACAAAAAGCTCTCATCGGAGTTTTGCTGGCGGCATTTTCAATCGTGTGTACGCAGCATAACAGGTTTTCTTCTAAGATTGTCCTATATTTGGCTCCATCCATCCTCCCATCAACTCTGACTAGCTTCCCTACCCCTGCTGAAGAAAAGCATCCCCACAACATTACACTTCCACCACCATGTTTCGCAGTGGGGATTGTGAATTCAGGGTGATGTGCAGTGTTAGTTTTCCGCCACAAATAGCATTTTGCTTTTAGACCAAAAAGTTCAATTTTTTGACCAGAGCACCTTCTTCCACATGTTTGCTGTGTCCCCCACATGGCTTCTCGCAAACTGCAAATGACTTCTTATGGCTTTATTTCAAGAATGGCTTTCTTCTTGCCACTCTTCCATAAAGGCCAGATTTGTGGAGTGCATGACTAATAGTTGTCTTGTGGACAGGTTCTTCCACCTGAGCTGTGGATCTTTGCAGCTCCTCCATAGTTACAATGGGCCTCTTGGCTGCTTCTCTGATTAATGCTCTCCTTGCCTGGTCTGTCAGTTTAGGTGGACGGCCATGTCTTGGTAGGTTTTCAGTTGTGCCATACTCTTATCATTTTCAGATGATGATTAGAACAGTGCTCTGTGAGATGTTCAAAGCACGGGATATTTTCTTATAACCTAACCGTGCTTTAAACTTCTCCACAACTTTATCCCTGACCTGTCTAATGTGTTCCTTGGCCTTCATGATGCTATTTGTTCATTAAGGTAATCTAACAAACCTCTGAGGGCTTCAGAGAACAGCTGTATTTACACTCAGATTAAATAACACACAGGTCGACTCTATTTACTAATTAGGTGACTTCTGAAGGCAATTGGTTCCACTAGATTTTAGTTAGGGGTATCAGAGTAAAGGGGGCTGAATACAAATGCACGCCATACTTTTCACATATTTATTTGTAAAAAAAAATTAAAACAATTTTTCATTTTCCTTCCACATCACAATTATGTGACACCTTGTGTTAGTCTATCACATAAAATCCCAATAAAATACATTTACATTTTTGGTTGAAACGTGACAAAATGTGGAAAATGTCAAGGGGTATGAATACTTTTTCAAGGCACTGTAGTCATATATTGTATAACTCTTTCCAGTTTACAGTTCCTTGTGCAGGCTCTCTACTGCTTTGCAGTTGTCAACCTCATCCTTTTCATATACATTGCTTAATTTGAAGGGTGACAAATTCTGTGATTTTGTCAATAATTTTGTCTAATGTAACAACTGTACACAGTATACTGTATAAAATTGTATCATCCTGCAGTTACATTAAAGGCTGGTTCACATCAGCACGTGGTGCAGGAAAGGTGCGTTTCCTGCATGGCTCTCAAAACACAATGCCTGTGCAATCTGCTGCGTTTGCCAAAATATTGTTATCAACACACTTAAGCCTCGTACACACGATCGGATTTTCCGAGGGAAAATGTGTGATGACAGGCTGTTGGCGGAAAATCCGACCATTTGTACGCTCCATTGGACAGTTGTTGTCAGATTTTCCGCAGACAAATGTTGGATGGCAGGCTTTAAAATTTTTGTGTACACAAGTCTGTCGGACAAAAGTCCAAAGTACAAACAGGCATGCTCGGAAGCAAGGATGAGCCAGAAGCGGTCGGTCTTGTAAACTAGCGTTCGTAATGGAGAATTAACATTTGTGACGTGGCAGATTATGAAATCTCGAAATGCAGCGCACATTCTCTTCTTCTTTAAGGGGATAATAATGAAGCTGTTTTGCTGGTGATACTGATGGAGTTATTGCAAACAAATTTTCAAAGGCTTTTTTTTCTAGTGATATCAAGAATAATATTATTATGCTTTTTTTTGGGGGAGCAAGTTAGCACAACACCATTATCCCGTAGTTTTTAAGATCAAAGATACAACTATGTTAGTGTACCTTGTCAATTTTACATTGTATTTTTTTAAATGTAACTGCCTACTCCCAAACTGTCATTTGAAGTAAAACACATAGCCAAGTATTATTCTCCGCAATTTTTTTTATTGTGCATTAAAAAAATTAAAAAAAATAAAATTAGACATGCTATCTGCCAATAGAACTTAACCAAAAAGTGCATTCTATGCATCCAAAAATATAAAAAATATAACAAATCAAATCATTATTATTCAACCAAAAAATAAAATAAAAGCCTCATGCATGTGTCCTGCTTCTTAATATAGGGGGTCGACAATGCCAAGAGTTGGTGAAAGCAGGGGTCCGTCATCCGGAGATAATTCCAAAAATCATCTTGACTGTACTTGCGTCAAAGCAATAATTCCAAGGCCAATAATAAATAACACATTATCTCCTCCGATTACGCAACATGTCTGGTTGACGAACGGCCATTCAGAAACGAACTGAAAAGCACGAAATGAAAAGAACGAACTGAAAAGCGCAAATCAACACTCACCAAACTTCTACGAACACAAAATTAGCAGAAGGAGCCCAAAGGGTGGCGCTAAAGAGCTGAAAAACCACGTAGTACGTTACTACATTCGTGTTTGTTGGCCGACAATTCCTTGGGGTTTGTATACAAGACAAAATCCAGGCACACGCCTTCGGACAAAAGTCAGAGATTTTGTCTGCAGAAAATCCGATCGTGTGTACGAGGCTTTAATGCATATCACAAATGCTGTTTGTAGAACTATGCGATTTGGCATTGTGGGTTTTTTAATAAGAGTGCATGCACTACTTTTTGTGCAGTCTGGTGTGATTTGCAGCCCTTTAAAATGAATGAGAGAAGGGTGCTGACAAATGTTTACAAACAGGTCACATACAGTAAATCACTATAGAATGCATATTTTTGAAGTAGCTTCCTAGCAATATTAAACTGTCAGTAGGAGCCTTGCATACTATACAAAAGCAACATAAACTAGAAAGCATGAAAGAAAAAACATAAACTAAAAAGCATGTGGAAAAAAAGGAAAAAAAACTTTATTAGTGCCTGCACAAATTCAAGACCTGAATCTTCCTCAGCTGTTTAATGTTCTCTCTTTTCTATCCAAAAAGGTAGGCAAAATAAAAAATGTAATTTGTATCAGACTTGTTGTTGTTCAGTTGTTTAGTCGTGTTCGACCCCTCGTGACCTCATGGACAATAGCGCACCAGGCTTTTCTGTCCTCCACTGTCAACCACCTAACGCAGATATACTGCGGCAGAATGGCACAGGCAGGCAAAATCACGTATGTGATACGTGATTTGCCTCCCGTGGGCCTCCCCCCCATGGTGCCCGAGGCGGTCGGCTTCCTTCCAGGAGCGATCCGTGCTGAGGGGGAGGCCATTGATTCATGGCCACCCCCTCGTGATTGCTCCCGGCAAATGAGAATCTTCCTCTGCTGCTGTAATGTAAACAGTGGCAAAGGAAGTGATGTCATCTCTCCTCGTGTCGGTCTTTTCGTTCCGACGCCAAGGAGAAAAGACATCAAGTAAGTTTGCACCAACACTACACATACAGTAGAACATGCAGGCACACTTTTTACCCCCAAATCACCCCCCGATCACCCCCCTGCACCCCCTGTCACAGTGACACCAATAGCAGTTTTTTTATTATTACTGATTATTGCATTGGTGTCATTTGTGACTGTTATAAGTGGTAGGGCAGTTAGTGGTAGGCCACTTTAGGTCTAGGGTACCCCCCTAACCCCCCTAATATAGGTTTAACACCTTGATCACCCCCCGTCGCCAGTGTCACTAAGCGATCGTTTTTCTGATCACTGTATTAGTGTCACAGGGGACTCTAGTTAGGCAGGTAAGTATTTAGGTTCGCCGTCAGCTTTTTATAGCGTCAGGTACATCCATATACTACCTAATAAAGGTTTTAACCCCCTGATTGCCCCCTAGTTAACCCTTTCACCAGTGATCACCGTATAACTGTTACGGGTGATGCTGGGTTTTTTTTTGCAATACTGACACATAATCACACACATAGGTTGGACTTGATGGACTTGTGTCTTTTTTCAACCTCACCTACTATGTAACTATGGTTAGTTAGTTTGTTTTTTATAGTCTCAGGGCACCCGCCGTTTATTACCTAATAAGGGTTTAACCCCCTGATCGCCCAGCAGGTGATATAAGTTAGGTTTTAGGGTCAGATAGGGTCTGCGTCACCCCAGGCAGCATCAGGTTAGTTCCAGTACCGCTAACACCCACGCATGCAGCATACACCTCCCTTAGTGGTATAGTATCTGAACGGATCAATATCTGATCTGATCAGATCTGTACTAGGGTTCCCAAAAATGCAGTGTTAGTGGGATCAGCCCAGGTACCTGCTAGCACCTGCGTTTTGCCCCTCCGCCCGGCCCACCCAAGTGCAGTATCGATCACCGTCACTTACAAAACACTAAACACACATAACTGCAGCGTTCGCAGAGTCAGGCCTGATCCCTGAGATCGCTAACAGTTTTTTTGGTACTGTTTTGATACAGTCGCTGACAGCCTAGGAGCTTTTTTACCTGTGAGTCTCACTACTGTACCACTAAATTTAGAGCCCAAAATGGCAAATTGAAGGTACAGTAGTGAAGAGGCCTACACGTTTCTGAGTATGACAGATAGTAAAGAGGAAGTCACTCATCTGTCAGATTCAGGCTCAGAATACGATCCTGTAGAGGACAGCGGCTCCATGACAGATAGCTCTGACGATGGAGTTGTGGTCCCTGCCAAGGTCAGGCGTACCCGACCTTGTTCTTCTTCTGCTGTTATTGAGGTGCAAGAACCACAGGTCCCTCGTATGGAGCAGAGCAGTACTAGCGCTGCTATTCCTTTTGGTGAACTGGCAATCACCCCCGGCCTAGTACACCCTGGTCGTAGTCAAACCAGCACTGCAGTATCACGTGGTGACGTGGCGAGTCCCATAAGTGCAGTTCAAGCTGGTGAGGTGGCAAGCACAAGTAGTGTCCCGCTGCCACCAAGAAGAAGACAAACACAGGCCCGTCATGCCCATAGTGCCCTTCCTGCTGCATTAGCCAATCCTAATTGGGAACCCACCACTTCTGCAGCACCAGTGCTTCCCCCATTCACTTGCGAACCCAGCAATCAGGTGGAAACAGTTGATTTTACGTTGATTTTTATTCGCTGTTTTTCACCAAAGATCTCTATAGATCTATTGTGGACCAAAGTAATTTGTACGTTGGTCAACACATCACCACTATTCCCCAGTCCTCCCATGCCAGAGATTGGAGACCAATTACGGTTTCCGACTTTAAGCTCTGTCTGGGCCTATCCCTCAACATGGGCATAACTAAAAAGACCGAGTTGCGGTCATATTGGTCCACTGACCCAAATCACCATATGCCCTTCTTCTCTGCCTCAATGACCAGGGCACGATACGAGCAGATCTTGCAGGTTAATGCATTTCAACAACAATGAACTCTGTCGTCCTCGTGGAGACCCTGGATACAATAGCCTCTACAAAATTTGGCCCCTCGTAAACCACTTCAACCAACGTTTTGCAGACTTGTTTACACCCCATCAAGTTGCCTGCGTTGATGAGTCCCTGATTAAGTTTTCTGGCCACTTGTCATTCAAACAGTACCTTCCCTGCAAGCGTGCCAGATACGGGGTCAAGATGTATAAGCTCTGTGACAGGGCCACAGGTTATACATGTAGTTTTATGGTTTAGGAGGGTAAAGATGGTCACGTAGAGCTGACAAACTGCCCTGACTACATAGGAAGTGCTGGCAAGATTGTGTGGGACTTGGTGTCACCCTTATTCGGAAAGGGGAACCACTTGTACGTGGACAATTATTACACAAGCGTGCCACTTTTTAGTCACTTGTTTAATCATCAGATTGGAGCATGTGGCACCGTGCGATCTAATTGCCGGGGCTTTCTCCAGCGGCTTGTAGATTCCCGTCTTGGGGGAGGGAGCCTGCTTAAAGTGTAATAACTTGCTCACTATGAAGTGGAGGGATGATAAGAATGTTTTCGTTCTTACCTCCCTTCATGCAGACACGACGGTCCAAATTACTACGGCGACTGGTGTTGTGGAGAAACCCCTCTGTGTCCACGAATATACAGTAACCAAAATATGGGAGGGGTGGACCTCAACTACCAGTTGTTGGCGCCATACCTAGTTGCCCGTAAGGCCAGACGCTGGTACAAGAAAGTGTCTGTTTATTTATTTCAATTGGCTTTGCTGAATGCTCATGTGCTATACAGAGCTTCAGGACAGACTGTATCCTTCCTTAAATTCCAGGAAAAGATCGTCAGAGCCCTTCTGTTTCCAGACGGTGCTCCACCTCACCATCCCCAACCAAATGCAGTAAGCTGGCTGCATGAGAGGCATTTTCTTTATGTCCTCCTGAGTACCCCTACCCAATGAACCCCCCAAAAAAAGATGTCGTGTCTGCAGCAAGCGCGGATATATAGGCGTGACACCCGCTATTATTGTCCCTCCTGTCCTGACAATCCTGGTCTTTGCATTTGTGAATGTTTTGAATGCTACCATACACTAGTTGAGTATTAGTGTAGGGTACAGCACTGCACAGACTAGGACACACTTTCACAGGGTCTCCCAAGATGCCATCGCATTTTTAGAGACCCGAACCTGGAACCAGTTACAGTTACAATAGTTACAGTTATGCCCCGTACACACGGTCGGATTTTCCGATGGAAAATGTCCGATCGGAGCGTGTTGTCGGAAATTCCGACCGTGTGTGGGCTCCATCGGACATTTTCCATCGGATTTTCCGACACACAGAGTTTGAGAGCAGGATATAAAATTTTCCGACAACAAAATCCGTTGTCGGAAATTCTGATCGTGTGTACACAAATCCGACAGACAAAGTGCCACGCATGCTCAGAATAAATAAAGAGATGAAAGCTATTGGCCACTGCCCTGTTTATAGTCCCGACGTACGTGTTTTACGTCACCGCGTTCAGAACGATCGGATTTTCCGACAACTTTGTGTGACCGTGTGTATGCAAGACAAGTTTGAGCCAACATCCGTCGGAAAAAATCCTAGGATTTTGTTGTCGGAATGTCCGAACAAAGTCCGACCGTGTGTACGGGGCATTACAAAAAAAAAGTGTAAAAAAAAAAAACACAAAAAAATATATACAATAAAAAAACAAAAATAGTTGTCGTTTTATTGTTCTCTCTTTATTCTCTTTCTATTGTTCTGCTCTTTTTTACTGTATTCTATTCTGCAGTGTTTTATTGTTATTATGTTTTATCATGTTTGCTTTTCAGGTATGCAATTTTTTATACTTTACTGTTTACTGTGTTTTTTTATTGTTAACCATTTGTTTGTTTTCAGGTACGCCATTCAGCTGCAGCGTGGATTTATTTATCTTGACAGCAATAGCATTTGCTCCCACGATACATAAAGCCGTGACTCCAGCGCTGTCGGAGGTGATTTCACCACCACCACAGTTAAAAAAAAAAGAGCATATATGCCGAAGCATGGGGGCAGCAGGGGCCGAGGAGCGATTTTCTCCTACCTTTTGCGGGTGGATGCCCCCATGCTTTGACATACATATATTTTAGGCACAGGTTGCGTTAAAAAATGTTTTATTTTTTACAATTTTTTTTTTGTATTTGCTTTGCAGGTATGGTATGTCTTACTGTTATACTGTAATGTTACTTTGTTTTATTGTTAACCATCATTTGCTTAGCAGGTACGCCATTCAGTTGCAGCGCGGATTTATTTATTTTGACAGCAACAGCATTTGCTCCCACAATACATAAAGCCGTGACTCCAGCACTGTAGGAGGTGATTTCACCACCACAGTTAAAAAAAAAGAGCATATATGCTAAAGCATGGGGGCAGCAGGGACGGAGGAGCGATTTGCTCCTAACTTTTGGGGCGGATGCCCCCATGCTTCGGCATATATAAATGGTGCATGTATGTCCATCATTAGAAGTGGGTGGATGAAGGGAGCTATTCTAATGGTGGGCATACCCACCGATCAATCTCTTTTTTTCATGCAGCCCACAGGCTGCATGAAAAAAAAGATTACAATATATGTCCAACAAGGACCAGCAACGTACTGGTATGTTGCTGGATTTTGAGTTGTTATACCAGAATGATGCCTGCAGGTTTGTGTATCATCTTGGTATCATTCTTTTCAGCCAGTGGTCGGCTTTCATGTAAAAGCAATCCTAGCGGCTAATTAGCCTCTAGACTGCTTTTACAAGCCCCCCCCCACCGTCTTCCATGTTTTTCTCTGGCTCTCCTGTCCCAACAGGGAACCTGAGAATGCAGCCGGTGATTCGGCCAGCTGACCATAGAGCTGATCAGAGACCAGAATGGCTCCAATCATCTCTATAACCTAAGAAACCAGAAGCTACGAGCATTTCATGACTTAGATTTCGCCGGATGTAAACAGCGCCATTGAGAAATTGGGAAAGCATTTTATTACACTGATCTTGGGTCTAATAGACCCCAATTTTTTCAAAAAAGAGTACCTGTCACTACCTATTGCTATCATAGGGGATATTTACATTCCCTGACATAACAATAAAAATGATTAAAAAAAAATGAAAAGGAACAGTTTAAAAATAAGATAAAAAAGCAAAAAAAAAAAAAAAGCACCTCTGTCCCCCCCTGCTCTCGCGCAAAGGCGAACGCAAGCCTCGGTCTGGTGTCAAATGTAAACAGCAATTGCAATTAGCAGTAGACCTCCTCTGTAAATCTAAAGTGGTAACCTGTAAAGGCTTTTAAAGGCTTTTAAAAATGTATGTAGTTTGTCGCCACTGCACGTTTGTGCGCAATTTTAAAGCATGTCGAGTTTGGTATCCATGTACTCGGCCTAAGATCATCTTTTTTACATCAAACATTTGGGCAATATAGTGTGTTTTAGTGCATTAAAATTTTAAAAAGGAGGGGGCGGGACCGGAAGTTGCCCTGCATGGACGCCTGAGCTTCCAGCTCTCCACCAGCCCACAGCGTTAAGGCCTAAAAGGGGGACTTTTAGCCACATTTGATGGGAGGCAGCAGGAGAACCAGATCCTCCAAACCCAGGGGATCATCCCAACCGCCGTCCGGCTGCACAACAACCCTCCATGGGTATTTTAAAACCTCCTCCATGTCCGAGGATGAGCGGGACAAGATGGCGCTGACGGCTCCTACCTCCTCCACGAGACAGCCGCTGCAGCGGAGCTCGGCATCCCCTCCACTACTCCAGAGCACAGCGGACCTGGACCGGGAGACAGAGGAACGGAGGAGCAGGGGATCAGCAGCGGTGAGTCCACCCCCTCCTCTCCCAGCACAAGGGAAGCATCCCTGCTCACCTCAGGACACCTTACTAGGCCTCACTGCCACCTCCTACACGCAGTGCTCACAGGCCTTCCCACAGCTGCTGCGCTCCGTGTCTGATCCATCCATATCCCTGGGAGGGACGGCGTCCCCCACACCCTCACTACAATTCATTGATTTCCCCCCGCTGCCAGGACCAGAGGGCATGGGGGACATTGTACATGCACCAGAGGTGAGGTATGAAAGAAGCACCCCCCAACCAATGTTCGGCCCCCCCCGGTCTCCCCTCAACCGCAGAGACAAGCCCGCCATAATGACTCCAGGCCCACAGCACAGGGATCAAGTCAGACAAAATCATATGCCCAGGTGGCGAGCTCGCCGACCCTGATCCCTATGGAAGTCCTGGAAGGAGGCCCCCCTCTTACTCACAGAGGCCCTTATGGGGGGGACATGAAAGATCCTCAACCACAATTCTGGGACTCTCGGAAATCGGCACCCCCCCCCATTCCCAAGGGAATCCTCCCCACCACACAGCCCACAACGCCACATGGAGCACGCCCAACGTTTCCAGCAGCCCACTTCATGGCAGGATTGCCTTCAAGCTATTCCTACCAAGGAGGACTTTAGGCTCCTTATTGAAGAGGTTAAGTCCGCCTGTCGAGCAGAAATTCAAGTGATACATGCTAACCTTAAACATTTATCTGAAAGGGTGGAGATGGCGGAGGAGGAAATCCAAGAGACCAAACTGGCGGTGCATCGCACCCAAGTACAGGGGGCCGACCATCATATAATGCTCCAGAACATGCAGCGTCATATCGAGGACTTGGATAACCGGGGACGCAGAAATAACATCCGAGTCAAGGGTCTACCTGAGTCAGAGGGTCCCGAAGATCTTCATGAAACTCTGCAACTCTTGTTTAACAACCTTCTAGGGGACCACCCAAACAAACCCATTGAAATGGACCGAGCCCACCGTGCCCTCCGCCCTAAAGGGCCCGCCTCCAGACCCCGAGATGTCATATGCAGGGTCCATTCCTTTCCCCTGAAAGAGGACATTATGCGCAAAGCCCGCACCACAAAGAAGGTACTTTTTGAAAACACGCAAGTCCAGCTATTTCCAGACCTCTCATGGATCACCTTACAGAGACGCAGACTGCTCCAACCCCTACTTATTCTGCTCCAAGAGAATGACATAACATACCGTTGGGGATTCCCCTTTAGCCTCACTGCCCGCCGGCAGGGAAAATCAGCAGTGCTACGCTTCCCGGAGGACCTGGAAAATTTTTGTGACACCTTGGAGATCCCCGTCCCTCGCTTGTCTGAATGGGACTTAGTGGACTCGCCCACGCCACCTCCTGTGGTATGGCAGAAGATCCCACCAACTAAGCGCCCTAGGGACCGGGACTCCCCCAGAGGATCTACCAAAGCAAAGCCTAAAAAAGGATGACTGCCTTACTCCTCTCTCCTGCCCCTCCCAACACAGTTATAAGTTATTCCCCCTAGGCCTCCCCCGCCTATCACTTAGTTAGCAACATTGGGCACCCCCTTTTTTGGAGACGTGTCAGTAGTGGTTCTTCTGATCACTAGTCCCCCCTAGAGGTTAACCCTACTAAAGTTCCCCATTGTTACTTTGTTTTGAGAACTTGAACATGGTTGATTTTGCCTCGAGTTGTTCACTATGCCCCCCCCGGACTGGGCCCCTGTTGGGGGCTCCGATCGGGGGGACCTACCAGAACTTATTGGAATCTGGGCGGTATATACTGTCCGGGACAACAACAAAATGTTTATTTCTAACTGAAATGTTATTAACCATTTTTCTCCTTTCTCTTCTCTTCTTATTCTCCTCCCTCCCTCTCCCCCCCACCCCTCCCCTTTTCCTAGCTCGCCGCGGGTCTGGGACGGGCACCCGGATACATCTCAAGTTTGGACCTCCTCGCTTCCTGGATTTCCTGGAAGGCTCACGGGTGGATAAGCTAAGTAATCTGGTGCACGTACTCACTGATGACCATGGCTAAGATCTTGTCATTTAATATCCACGGTTTGAACTCAAACAAAAAAAGACATCTCGCACTGAGGGAGCTCAGGCAAGTTGGGGCAGACGTAGCTATGCTGCAGGAGACACATTTCAATAGAGGGGACGCCTTCACCTTTGCATTCAAACAATACCCCCAGATTTATCAGGCCTTTAGTTCTCGTAAACGTGCGGGTGTGGCCATCCTATTTAAAAGAGGCTCTCCATTTAAATGCTCCGAATCCTTCATTGACCCGAGGGGACATTATATAATTTTGAGGGGTCAGTGGCAAACACAGGCGGTAACTTTCTGCAATATCTATGCACCCAACACCCATCAAATACATTTCCTGTCTAGGGTCCTTGCACGCCTGTTCAGGCTGCCCAATGATTATTTGATCATTGGCGGAGATTTTAACCTAGTGCACTCGGTAGGTCTAGACCGCCATGTGATTAATTCCACAACTCCTCAGACCCGGGCCGCCCGTGATTCCAAGTTGTTTCGTCAACTAACCAGGCGTCATGCCTTATTTGATGCACGGAGGGCTCTACATCCGGGAGATAGGCAATACACATTCTTTTCTGCCCCTCACCGCATGCATTCCCGCTTAGACTACTTTTTCGTCAACAATAACACTTTACGTGCCACCAAAACCGCCCAGATCCTTCCCATATCTTGGTCCGACCACGCTCCAGTTCTTATATCACTAGAAATTGGTACCCCTACTCGCAAACCCAGTAATTGGCAGCTAAACAATTTTCTCCTACAACACACCCCGTCCAGATCAGAATTAGAGGCAACTTTGCAGAACTACTTCTTAGAAAATAATACCCCTGAAGTCTCCCTCCCTATTTTGTGGGAGGCTCACAAGGCAGTCCTCAGGGGACGGTGTATAGCGATCTCTTCGGCTATGAAGAAAAATGCGATGGCATCTAAAATTCAAGCCGAGAGAGACCTCAAGGCTCTAGAACTCCGCCTGCAGGTATCGCCATCCCTAACCCTTCTTATAAAAGTGGTCTGCCTCAGAAATACCCTCCGAGACTTGGCGTTAGGACAGGTGGAGAAGGCACTTACCCGACTAAGACAAACATATTATGATAAAGGTAATAAGGCCCATACCATTCTGGCGCGTAAATTATCTGAGCGCTCCCACATGTCCACACCCCACCAAATTAAAGATAAAAAGGGGGCACTCCTGTCACACCCTCAAGACATAGCTCGGGCCTTTGGAGAATTTTACACAACCCTATATAACAACCCTGAAATTCCCCAAGATCCGCCCCCTCCTGATATAAAAGACTGTATGAGACAATACCTGGAGGATAGCGGACTCCCCAACGGCTAACGGCCACTATCAAAACTCTGCCCTCACACAAATCCCCTGGACCAGACGGTCTTCCTTATGAGTACTATAAGGCATTCCTCCCGATTCTCCTGCCCTATATGTGTAGGATGTTTAACGCCTTCTTTCAGAAAACTACCATTCCCGCAGATGTGCAGAGGTCGTTCCTCACGTTGATTCCCAAACCTGACAAAGATCCTTCCATATGTGCCAGTTACAGGCCAATTGCACTCCTAAACTCTGATTTAAAAATCTTTACTAAACTCCTCTCAATGCGATTGAACCTGATACTTCCCTCGCTAATACACAAGGATCAGGTGGGATTCGTCCACCTGCGTCAGGCGGGAGATAACACGAGATGAATTATTGACCTGATAGACGTGGCGAACAGGAATAAGCTGGAGGCGTTAGTTCTTGGCTTAGACGCGGAAAAAGTTTTTGACCGCCTTGGCTTCCTTTTCACCACGTTGAACTGCATGGGATTTCAGGGTCCATTTATGCAAGCTATCAGACATCTGTACACTAACCCCTCATCTCAGGTAAAAACTCCCTTTGCCCTTTCGCAGGCTTTCCCAATCGCGAATGGAACACGCCAGGGGTGCCCACTCTCACAGTTACTATTTGCGCTGTGTGTTGAGCCTCTGGCGGCGTCCATTCGAAAAAATCCGAATATTCACGGTATCCCGTTGAGAGATAGGG
This sequence comes from Aquarana catesbeiana, assembly GCF_042186555.1. Taxonomy (NCBI): domain Eukaryota; kingdom Metazoa; phylum Chordata; class Amphibia; order Anura; family Ranidae; genus Aquarana; species Aquarana catesbeiana. Next base: position 412,163,556 of record NC_133328.1, on the reverse strand, counting down.
AATTTAAGTTAGCCCTATTTGCTGACGATATTATTCTCACCCTGACCCAGCCCAGAATCTCACTTCCTAACTTGCACGCTGAACTCGACTTATATAGATCCCTGTCGGGGTATAAGATAAATGCAGCTAAATCAGAAGCTCTACCCATTAATATCCCAACACAGGAGACCCAACAATTACAACACTGTTTCCCCTACCACTGGAAGACATCATCACTGAAATATCTGGGAGTACAGATAACTCCCTCTTATTCCACCTTATACCGAGCCAATTATCCTCCTCTTTTTAAAACCATAAGGGACCTCCTGCTAAAATGGAAGACTCATCATATCTCCCTGCTAGGGAGGATGGCTTCTTTTAAGATGGCTATCCTGTCAAAGTTGCTTTATCTATTCCAAACTCTTCCCATCCCAAGAAACTCCAGGCAGATCTGATTTATCTGGAATTACAAAAGACACAGAATATCACAATCAGTCATGACGGCAGCGCGATCAGACGGCGGATTGTCATTCCCTGATCTAACTAAATACTATCATGCCACCCAATTGCGAGCCCTGGCCTCTTAGTTCACCCAGCGTTCTTATAATAGGTGGACAGAAATTGAAAAACTATGGATGGCCCCTGTCCACCCAAACAGTATGCTATGGAATGCAGAGGTGAAGGTAGGGTCTACTCAGCTTTTGGGTCCCATGCTCCACCTTAGTACACTTTGGCGTAAACTATCACGGCTCTATAAGCTATGCTCAGAAAGCTCACTCCTCACATCGTTCCTCTACAACCCCAGACTGCCTGCAGGTCTTACACACCGGATGTCCTCTCCGTGGGCGACGAGAGACCTGTTCCATTTCGGTCATATGGTGCACCCGTGCACGCGCAGATTGCTGTCCTTCACAGAACTCCAGAAAAAATTTGATTTACCGAGGCGAGTGTTCTATGGATACTTGCAGATTAGGCACTATGCTCAATCAATCGCCCCGAACTTACAATTCTCGGCCCCATCGACCTTTGAGGGACTGATATTGGAAGGTCCGACTAGACGCGGGCTAATATCCGATATCTACCGGATACTAAATTCTTACAACATCATAGATCACGGTAAACATGCATACATGACCCGCTGGGAGAGGTTCTTGGGTGAGGAGATTCCAGAATCTACCTGGAGGACGATTTGGTCCCAGACAGCTAAGAGCTCACTATGCACACTGTACAAAGAGAATGCCTATAAAATTCTTTTTTTCTGGTATATGACACCTGATGTCCTCCACGCCATTTACCCTTCTAGTTCGGATAAATGTTGGCGGTGCATGAAAGACAGAGGGACCTTATATCATATCTACTGGTCATGTCCCAAAATAGCTCCTTTCTGGACAGAAACGCAATTATTGCTGAATCGCCTATTGGGCGTACAGGTCCCCAGAGCCCCAAAGCTGTTTCTTCTTGGAGTGTCTGGATTACATATATCCCGACACTCCAGGAAACTGCTGGGCCATGTTCTTACAGCAGCGAGATGTCTGGTAGCCCTGTACTGGAAGAAACAGATTCCACCCTCTCAAACAGACCTCTATACCAGAATAAAAGACATAGAGCTAATGGAGAAAATGACAGCCAGGATACAAAACAGATTGGAGGCACATGATAAGGTCTGGGAGGAATGGCACAGGCGAGAGGACCCGCCCTAGGCCAGCGGTTAAGCCCCCCCCCCTTCCCCCCTTCCCCTTGTTATCCCTCTTTTCTTCTTTCCTCCTTTATTTTCTTTCCTTCTATATAATGCTAAAATATATTCAGTCTAATGATGTTATTTGCTGGTTGACAGCCCTAGATGACATGGAATGTGTTATACCACTACTGTGTGTGGATGATTATAATCAGAAGCTCACTGAATGCCGGATTGAATGTCTACCAATTGCACCTAGTTACAAGCGACACTACTGTTCTATGTATGCATATGTTTTTATGCTTAATAAAAATTGTTATTTGAAAAAAAAAAAAAAAAATGTAAAAAGTGTGTTTTTTCGCTGCGCAAATACTGTGTGAAAAAAAAAATGAAACACCCACCATTTTAATCTGTTGGGGCCTTTGCTTTAAAAAAATATATAATGTTTAGGGGTTTAAAGTAATTTCCTTGCAAAAAAAAAATTAATGTAAACAAAAAGTGTCAGAAAGGGCTTTGTCTTCAAGTGGTTAGAAGAGTGGGGGATGTGTGACATAAGCTTCTAAATGTTGTGCAGAAAAAATGCCAGGACAGTTCAAACCCCCCCCAAATGACCCAATTTTGGAAAGTAGATACCCCAAGCTATTTGCTGAGAGGCATGTTGAGTCCATGGAATATTTTATATTGTGACACAAGTTGCGGGAAAAAGACAATTTTTTTTTTTTTGCACAAAGTTGTCACTAAATGATATATTGCTCAAACATGCCATGGGCATATGTGAAATTACACCCCAAAATACATTCTGCTGCTTCTCCTGAGTACAGGGATACCACATGTGTGAGACTTTTTGGGAGCCTAGCCGTATACGGGACCCCGAAAACCAAGCACCGCCTTCAGGGTTTTTAAGGGTGTAAATTTTTTATTTCACTCCTCACTGCCTATCACAATTTCGGAGGCCATGGAATGCCCAGATGGCACAAAACCCCCCCAAATGACCCCATTTTGGAAAGTAGACACCCCAAGCTATTTTCTGAGAGATAAGGTGAGTATTTTGCAGACCTCACTTTTTGTCACAAAGTTTTGAAAATTGAAAAAAGAAAAAAAAATACATTTTTTCTTTCTTCATTTTCAAAAACAAATGAGGGCTCCAAAATACTCACAATTTCTATTAGAAAATAGCTTGGGTTGTCTACTTTCCAAAATGGGGTCATTTGGGGGGGGGGGGGTTGTGCCATCTGGGCATTTTATGGCCTTCGAAACTGTGATAGGTAGGGAGGAGTGAAATAAAAAATTTACGCTCTTAGAAATCCTGAAGGCGGTGCTTGGTTTTCAGGGCCCCAAATGCGGCTAGGTTCCCAAAAAGTCCCACACATGTGGTATCCCCGTACTCAGGAGAATCAGCAGAATGTATTTTGGGGTGCAATTCCACATATGCCCATGGCCTGTGTGAGCAATATATCATTTAGTGACAACTTTGTGCAAAAAAAAAAAGTTTGTCATTTTCCCGCAACTTGTGGCAAAATATAAAATATTCCATGGACTCAACATTCCTCTCAGCAAATAGCTTTGGGTGTCTACTTTACAAAATTGGGTCATTTGGGGGAGTTTTGTGCCATATGGGCATTTTATGGCCTTCAAAACTGTGATAGGTAGTGAGGAGTGAATTCAAAAATTTACGCCCTTAGAAATCCTGAAGGTGGTGCTTGGTTTTCGGGCACCCTGTACTCGGCTAGGCTCCCAAAAAGTCCCACACATGTGGTATCACCGTACTCAGGAGAATCAGCAGAATGTATTTTGGGGTGCAATTCCACATATGCCCATGGCCTGTGTGAGAAATATATTATTTAGTGACAACTATTTACTGTATAAAAGCTGAATTTTAACTACTGGTCAATCTGGGATAATGACACAAAGTCAAAATAGCGGCGCTAAATGTTTGTGCACAAGGAGTATTAAATCCCCTAAAGTGACATGTGACTCACAATTTACAAATGAGAATATAACTGACATGTGCTAAAATATAATACATGCTAAAGCACTAAATTGACAAATAGCACTAAACACCCTGTGACAAGTGAAGTGATATGATGTAGCTAGTGAAGCTACAAAGAAAAAAAAAAAAAAAAAAAATTTTCCAAAATATAAAAAATAAAGTCCATAAAATATTGAAGAGGATCTATAGTCGATGTGAAGATCTCTTAATCCATTCACCACACCAATGTGTCTGTGATTTCACTCCCCTAAAGAACGCACTCACCGAATTCCAATGCCTACATTCTCATGTTAGGTTAAAGTGCCTTTAAACCACATGGATAGGGTTTTAGAGCAAGCATCCGAACTCCAGCCGTGTGTCTCATATAATATGGTACAAGTTAAAAGACAGCAAAAGTGACTAAGGTAAGCCTTTCAAAGCCTCCAGAGCAGCGGATAAAATGGCCACGGCGGACCCAAGGTGTGCAGGCATAAGGTTGAATCTGACCCCTCCCTTGGTCCTGGATCTAAACCTGCTCGTCAACTTGCTCGTGTGTCAAGCAACGTCCTGCCTCAATGATGTTGATTGCCGTACAGCCACGCCCCCGACATGTTTAGTCACAAGGACTTACTCATGAGATTGGCTGAACGGCACGACAATCAATTCTTATATATCCTAGTAATAAGTGGAGAGCAGCTCACTGAACTGAGCATGTGCGCGTCTCATGACCCCGCAGCAGGAATATCCAGACATTTAACTGGACAGGGCGGCTGCCGAAAGGAGCTTACACAAAGCCAATATATAAAACCACACATGAACAGACTCATGGCGGGAATGTAGATTTAAATGGTGGCCCTAATACGATATATAATAATAACAACCTATTCCCGCCACGAGTCTGTTCATGTGTGGTTTTATATATTGGCTTTGTGTAAGCTCCTTTCGGCAGCCGCCCTGTACGGCAATCAACATCATTGAGGCAGGACGTTGCTTGACACACCAGCAAGTTGACGAGCAGGTTTAGATCCAGGACCAAGGGAGGGGTGAGATTCAACCTTATGCCTGCACACCTTGGGTCCGCCGTGGCCGTTTTATCCGCTGCTCTGGAGGCTTTGAAAGGCTTAAGTGGTCACTTTTGCTGTCTTTTAACTTGTACCATATTATATGAGACGCACGGCTGGATTTCGGATGCTTGCTCTAAAACCCTATCCATGTGGTTTAAATGCACTTTAGCCTAACATGAGAATGTAGGCATTGGAATTCGGTGAGTGCGTTTCTTTAGGGGAGTGGAATCACAGACACACTGGTGGGGTGAATGGATTAAGAGATTTTCACATCGACTATAGATCCTCTTCAATACTTTATGGACTTTATTTTTTATATTTTGGAAATTTTTTTTTTTTTTTTGTAGCTTCACTAGCTACATCATATCACTTCACTTGTCACAGGGTGTTTAGTGCTATTTGTCAATTTAGTGCTTTAGCATTTATTATATTTTAGAACATGTCAGTTATATTCTCATTTGTAAATTGTGAGTCACATGTCACTTTAGGGGATTTAATACTCCTTGTGCACAAACATTTAGCGCCGCTATTTTGACTTTGTTTCATTATCCCAGATTGACCAGTAGTTAAAATTCAGCTTTTTTATTTTATCCTTTTAAGTGGCAGCTTCCACATACTCTGTCCAGAGGCGCAGTGGCGGTATTTTGAGTAGTGGCACCTTTTTCTCAATTATACCTGCAGGATTACAGTGACAACTATTTGTAAATTTTTTTTTGTCATTATTCAATCATTTGGGACAAAAAAATTAAATATTCAATGGGCTCAACATGCCTCTCAGCAATTTCCTTGGGCTGTCTACTTTCCAAAATGGGTTCATTTGGGGGGGGGGGGGGGGTTGTACTGCCCTGCCATTTTAGCACCTCAAAAAATGAGATAAGCAGTCATAAACTAAAAGCTGTGTAAATTCCAGAAAATGTACCCTAGTTTGTAGACGCTATAACTTTTGCGCAAACCAATAAACATAAGCTTATTGACTTTTTTTTACCAAAGACATGTGGCTGAATACATTTTGGCCTAAATGTATGACTAAAATTGAGTTTATTTGATTTTTTTTATAACAAAAAGTAGAAAATATAATTTTTTTCCCAAATTATATAGCGCAAAAAATAAAAAAATCGCACAGGTGATCAAATACCCTCAAAAGAGAGCTTTATTTGTGGGAAAAAAAGGACGCACATTTCGTTTTGGGTACAGCATTGCATGACTGAGCAATTAGCAGTTAAAGCGATGCAGTGCCAAATTGTAAAAAGTGCTCTGGTCAGGAAGGGGGTAAAACCTTCCGGGGCTGAAGTGGTTAACTTCATGTTCATTGTTTCGATTATGCTATCTATCCATCTTGTTTTCTGTCATCTTCTTCTCCTTTTCCCAGCATCAGGGACTTTTCCAATGAGTCCTCTCTTCACATTAGGTGACCAAAGTATTTGAGTTTCAGCTTCAGGATCTGTCCTCCCAGTGAATATTCAGGGTTGATTACCTTCAAGATTGACTGGTTTGATTTTCTTGCCGTCCAAGGGACTTTCAAGAGTCTTCTCCAATGCCATAGTTCAAAAACATCAATTCTTCAGCATTCAGCCTTCCTCAGAGCCGATCCTGGGCGGATGCATGGGGTGCACTGCACCCAGGCGACACAGGGGAGGGGGCACCAAAGTGCCAGGGCACCGTTGGCCCCGAGTGTGCTACCATCGAGTCAGCACTGTGCCGCGCGGCCCGCAGCAGCTTCTCCTGGTTGTAATCAGGGCTGGGCACTGGTGTATCATCCTAGAGCGCATGTCAGAGAGGGTGCCATAACCTCGTCATTGCCCCCCACTGACCCGCCCGCCGGCACGCCCGCTGCAGTGTCCACATCCCCCACCCGGCACCCGCTGCATCAGTACGAGGAGGTAAGTTAGGTCCACCCCGCCTCCTCCCCATGTCCCCCCTGTGCCCACCCACAACCCCTTTGTGCAGCCAATCTGTGCCTGGAAGGGAGTGTGGGCGGGAGATTTCAAAGCAGCCAGACCAGTGACACTGTCCTGATGTCGCTGACGGTGCCTGTGCTTCCAAAGACAATGCAACCTGGGTGTGTGATCTCTCCCCTCTCTCTTCCCTAAGAGCCCTTTCACACTGGGGTGGTTTGCAGGCGCTATTGCGCTAATAATAGCGCCTGCAAACCGACCCGAAAGTGCCGCTACTTTCATTCCAGTGTGAAAGCCCCGAGGGCTTTCACACTGGAGCGATGCGCTGGCAGGACAGTAAAAAAAGTCCTGCCAGCAGCATCTTCGGAGCGGTGAAGGAGCGGTGTGTATACCGCTCCTTTACCGCTCCTGCCCATTGAAATCAATGGGACGGCGTGGCTATACCGCCGGCAAAGCGCTTCTGCAGAGGCGCTTTGCGGTGGTATTTAACCCTTTCTCGGCCGCTAGCGGGGGGTAAAACCGCCCCACTAGCGGCCGCATACCAACGGTAAAATGCTAATAATAGCAGCGTCTTACCGCCGATGCCGCCCCATTGTGAAAGGGCTCTAAATGCACCATAAGCCTTCCTGCCTTCCATGCACTATGATCTTCCAGCCTTTCACGCGCCATAATATTCCAGTCTTCCACACACCATAATCTTCCAGCCTTCCACGTGCCATAGTCTTCCAGCCTTCCATGTGCCATAGTCTTCCATGCGCCATAGACTTCCTGCCTTCCATGCGCCATAGTCTTCCTGCCTTCCATGCGCCATAGTCTTCCTGCCTTCCACGCGCCATAGTCTTCCTGCCTTCTATGCGTCATAGTCTCTCAGCTTTCCACGCGCCATAGTCTTCCAGCCTTTCACGCACCATAATCTTACAGCCTTCCTTGCGCCATAGTCTTCCAGTCTTCCATGCGCCATAGTCTTCCATGCGCCAAAGTCTTCCTACCTTCCATGTGCCATAGTCTTCCTGCCATCCATGCACCATAGTCTTCCTGCCTTCCATGCACCATAGTCTTCCAGCCTTCCACGCGCCATAGTCTTCCACCCTACCACGTGCCATAATCTTCCAGCCTTCCATGCGCCATAGTCTTCCAGCCTTCCATGTGCCATAGTCCTCCATGTGCCATAGTCTTTCTGCCTTCCATGCGCCATAGTCTTCCTGCCTTCCACACGCCATAGTCTTCCTGCTTCCACTCGCCATAGTCTCCCTGCCTTCCATGCTCCATAGTCTTCCTGCTTTCCATGCTCCATAGTCTTCCTGCCTTCCATGCCCCATAGTCTTCCTGCCTTCCATGCGCCATAGTCTTCCTGCCTTCCATGCGCCATAGTCTTCCAACCATCCATGCGCCATAGTCTTCCAGCCTTCCACGCGCCATAGTCTTCCAGCCTCCCACGTGACATAGTCTTCCAGCCTTCCACGTGCCATAGTCTTCCAGCCTTCCACATGCCATAATCTTCCATCCTTCCATGCGCCATAGTCTTCCAGCCTTCCATGCACCATAGTCTTCCATGCGCCATAGTTTTCCTGCCTTCCATGCGCCATAGTCTTCCACGCGCCATAGTCTTCCTGCCTTCCACCGGCCATAGTCTTCCATGCGCCATAGTCTTCCAGCCTTCCACACGCCATAGTCTTCCATGCGCCATAGTCTTCCAGCCTTCCACACGCCATAGTCTTCCAGCCTTCCACGCGCCATAATCTTCCACCCTTCCACGCTCCATATTATTTCAACCTTCTATGTGCCATAGTCTTCCAGCCTTCCATGTGCCATAGTCTTCCTGAATTCCATGCGCCATTGTTTTCTTGCCTTCCATGTACATAGTGCTGCTTCCTGCCTTCCATGCGCCATAGTGGCAAAATAAGGTTTTGCCTAGGGTGTCAAAAATCCTTACACCAGCCCTGTTGGAATTTCAGGTGGGAGCGTTGAGGTGGTAGCATCCTCGGGGCGCAGGCATCTCCACATGGTGAGTAGGCAGCCCCGCAGAAGGAGGCTGCGTCCACGTGGAAGGTGAACACCGAGGGCAGCTGGGAGCACAGGAGAGAGAAGAGCTTCACAGCCCCCTTGACCCCCGTGGTGGCACACAGAAGCATCCCCGGAGTCTCAAAGCCTGGACTCTGTCTCCTCCAACCTCCTCTCTGCTCCAGCATCAGCAGTGAGTCTGGGAAGACAAGGACCAGCGGGAGGCGCAAGCTGCCAGGGAGCTGCTGGAAGAAGCAGCAGAGCATCTCCTGGCTCAAGAAGGTACTTGGCATCATACACTGACACAGACCTACCTACAGATACAGACTGGGATGGGGACAGGGCTAGCGGTCTCTGTCAGTCCCCCCTCCTCAATCAGCCGCCCTCTCTGTCCACTATCCTCTCTCTCTTAGCCCCTCCCTCTCTCTTAGTCCTACCTCTCTTTCTCAGGCCCCTCTCTGTCCACCATCTTCTCTCTGAGCCCCTCTCCCTCAGCCTCCCTCTCTCTCTTAGCCCCCCTTTCTGTCCACTACCCTCTCTCTCATCCCCCCTCTCTCTCAGCCCCGCATCTCTCTCAGCCCCACCTCTCTCTCAGCCCCACATCTCTCTCAGCCCCACATCTCTCACTCAGCCCCCCTCTCTCAGCCCCACCTCCCTCACTCAGCCCCCCTCTATGTCCAATACCTTCTCTCTCAGCCACCCTCTCTCTCAGCCCCCAGATCTCTCACTCAGCCCCACATCTCTCTCAGCCCCCTCTCTGTCCACTACCCCCTCTCTCTCTCTCAGCCCCTCTCTCACTCAGCCCCTCTCTCACTCAGCCACCCTCTCTCAGCCCCTTCTCTCTCATTCAGCCCCCCTCTCTGTCCAATACCCTCTCTCTCAGCCCCCACATCTTTCACTCAGCCCCCTCTCTCTCAGCCCCACCTCTCTCACTCAGCCCCCTCTCTGTCCACTACCCTCTCTCTGAGCCCCTCTCTCTCCTTCTCAGCCCCCCTCTCTCACTCAGCCCCCTCTCTGTCCACTACCCTCTCTCTGAGCCCCTCTCTCTCTCTCAGCCCCCTCTCTCACTCAGCCCCCCTCTCTGTCCAATACCCTCTCTCTCATCCCCCACATCTCTCAGCCCCCACATCTCTCACTCAGCCCCCCTCTCTCTCAGCCCCACCTCTCTCACTCAGCCCCCTCTCTGTCCACTACTCTCTCTCTGAGCCCCTCTCTCTCAGCCCCCCTCTCTGTCCACTACCCTCTCTCTCAGCCCCCTCTCTGTCCACTATCCTCTCTCTGAGCCACTCTTTCTGAGCCTCACTTTTCTCTTTCAGCCTCCTTTTCTGTCCACCTTCATCTCTCTCAGCCCTTCCATCTCTCTCAGCCCCACCTCGCTCTCTGAGCCTGCTCTCTGGCAGACCCCCTCTCTCTTTAGTAGAGATGGAGTGCTCTGCAGTGTGTAGAGGGGTAGCTAGGGGTGTAATCAGGGTAGTGGTATCTGGGGAGGTGTGATCAGGGAGGGGTGAGTTATCTGGGGGTGTGATCAGAGTGGAGGGTATCTGGGGTTGTAATCAGGGTAGGCGTATCTGGGGAGGTAATCAAGGTGGGGGGTATAATTAGGGTGGGGGAATCTGGGGAGGTGTGCTCAAAGTGGGAGTATCTGGGGGTGTGTGACCTGGGAGTTGCTCATGGGGAGGAACCCAACCATTGGAAGTTTTAATTGGCCTCAGCTGTCTGTGGCCAGTGAGGGGAAGCAAGAAATACATAAACCCACCCCCCTCATTATACGCTGCCGTTTAGTGGAAGGTCCATTTTCAGTGGTATGTGACGTCCTTCACAATCCACCCCATCACATTATAGACACACTGTGAAGGAGGTACCAGCTCGATTTTAGACAGGAAGCAGCAAGAGGACGGTGCAGATGGGTTGGGGGGGTGACAAAATGCATCTTCGCCTTTGTAGTCAGAAATCCTTGCCCCGGCCGTGAGTGCTCTTCTCCCTCCTTCTCTCCATGTGTCACACACACCGCATGAGCTTTGCTCTGAAATGCCCGGCGGCGCTGTAACAAAGTCCCGCCTCCTAGACCGTCTCCTGTGATAGATGAAACACTGATCCAATTTCGTGAAATTGAATCAGTGTGACTTGTACCATGGGAGCCGCGAGCTGGTCTAGGAGGCAGGACTTTGTCACAGTGGCTGCCCGGGCGATTCAAATCCAAGCATGATATTGCTCCTCTGTGTGATCCAGGGGCACTGGTAGGCTGAAATTGGTGAGCACTGATAAGGCTGCAATTGGTGAGCACTAGTAAGCTGCATTTGGTGGGCACTGGTAAGCTGCATTTGGTGGGCACTAATAAGATTTAATTTGGTGGGCACTGATAAGGCTGCAATTGGTGGGCACTGATAAGGCTACATTTGGTGGGCACTTGTAGGTTGCATTTGATGGGCACTGGTGAGGCTGCATTTGATCTCTTGTATCATTTCCGCAATCTCTGACCATCTCCTGTACTATGTCTGCGGGCTTTTTCTAAACAGACTCTCTAACAGAGTCCCTCTCTATGTCCATTAGAGATACCCCCCTCCAGGTCCAACTAGAGTACTCTGCTTCTCTTCCTGTATTTCGTTTATTGTTAAGAGATCATGGGAGGATCCCAGGGTAAAGATGACTCCTTAGGGGAGCATCTCTGTGTTTGAGTCATTGCCATAGAAACTTGTAAAGGGGGAGGAGTTGGTAAGGTGACCAAGCCCTTGTAGGGGCGCCAGAAATATTTATGCACCCAGGTCCATGTAACCCTAGGATTGGCCCTGGCCTTCCTTATGGTCCAACTTTCACAGCCATAGGTTACTAGTGGGAATATTATAGCTTTGACTATATGGCACTTTGTTGGTAGGGTGATGTCTCTGCTTTTTATAGTGTTGTCTAGGTTTGCCATTGCTTTCCTACGAAGAAGCAAGCGTCTCTTAATTTCATGGCTACAGTCACCGTCTGCTGTGATCTTGGAGCCTAGGAAGATAAAATGATTTGTGCATTGGTCCAAATCATTTGGTGGAGAGGGGATTATGGTGTGAGGTTGTTTTTCAGGGGTTGGGCTTGGCCCTTAGTTCCAGTGAACGGAACTCTTAAGTCATCTGCATACCAAGACATTTTGGACAATTTCCTGCTCCCAACTTTGTGGGAACAGTTTGGGAATGGCCCCTTCCTGTTCCAACATGACTGCGCACCAGTGCACAAACAAGGTCCATAAAGACATGGATGATATATTATCAGAAGGTTGGCAACCCCGGTAGGATTAACAATGCAGAGTCAGAAAGTTAAAAAATATGCATACAGTACACAGCAATGCTTGACAAATGATAAGGCTGTGCGAACAGGAGTTCCTCAGAGCAATGCCTCTGCGACTCAATCAGAGCTCTTCATGCCAACACAATTCAATCTCTAAATGGCTCTATAGTAACAAAAACTAAAGGAAAAGCACTAGCTACAGTACAGTACACAAACAGCTACTGGCTAACAGACAGTGTACCTCACATTAAAGTCTAGGCCAGGTCTAGCAACACAGGAGTGTAGCTGGAGAGATCTCATGGCTGGAAACACAGACAAGTATATGAAGGAGTCACAGGGCTTGTAACACTGGCGAGCAGTTGGAGATGCAGGACCACCTTAGTTGAGACACTGTACTTTAGTAGCAACTGAATCTCTCTACAGTGTCGGGGTCTTCCCTAAAAGCTTTATGCTATTGGGATCCTGCCTGGCTTGCCCATACGGGGTTAAATAAGCCTGCATCTGCCTCTAAGCATGGTGAGAAAATGAGCACTCTGTGTCACAGTCAGGGGTCGGGCTCGGAGACCAGTAGATATAGTAGTAGAGAGGCTCCCACTGACCAATAGGATAGGTATACAAGCAGGTCGATGACGCGGGCTCATCTGAAGTGTGGAGTCTAAGCACTAACCAGTATTCATCAGTGCTTCTGATGGTGGAGATGGGTTTTGCTGCATGTTAGTACCAGGTGGTGGGCCTCAGGATCGTCTCAGCAGGAGGTGAGCAAGCTGGGGCCCAGTAGCAGATATAGCAGGCAGGGATCAAGCAGAAGAATAGTCAGTGAACAAGCCAAAGGTTGGTATCAAGTGGTTGCAGATTGGGATCGAGCAGAAGCATAATCAAGGAAAAAGCCAAAAGGTGGTTAACGAGTGGCAGTGAACCTACGGATGGCAGCAGGAGTGACAAGAGCAAGATAATGGCTGGAGAAGGCACAATAATCTGGCAAACAGGAACTGCAAAGGCGTGGCTTCAATAGAATGTTCATGGGAGGAGCAAAAGGTTTAGGAAAAACAAGACACAAGGCAAGGTTGTCGAATGAATCAAGGATAGCTTCCATGGCAGAGTCTGAAGAATCCACTTCCATGATAAAAGGAAGTTCAATATTGGTGCAGAAGTGAAAACAGTCTTTAGCTTACTAAAGGCAGTCTGTGCCTCAGGTGACCACACAAAGGGCACTTTCTTTGTCAGTGCGTATTTGGTGCTATCACCTTAAAGAAGTTTCTTATTCATTTTTTTAGAAGTTGGCAAATCCAACAAATCGTTGTATCTCCTTAACATTTCTGGGGCAGGCCAATCCACCACTGGTTTGAACTGGATCTGAGTTTGTTTAAACTCACATTTCTCCAATTTGATGTGTAGCACTACCCCCTGAGGAGCTGCTGATGAATGTTCAATCCTGCCTATCAACCCCAAGAACAGTCTCAGCCCCTCTGGCACACCTGTATAATGGTATTAGTGTGAGACCCAGCAGTAGAGAGAAACACAGCAAAGATACAGTATATTTACCGTAACCTTGGAACTCGTCACTGCACCAGCTGTAATAAAGATAGATACTCACACAGGATATCAATTAACCATTTAAAAAGTTTATTGGGATGAAAGTTTAACACAATGAACAGCGTGATAATTCAGAGACAGTAGATGCAATATAACAGTCAATGTGAATGTGAAACTGTAGATTCAAGGATCACCATAGAGAGCATATGCAAACAGGTGCACAATGGGACAGGTACTCAATATTTAATCAACAGCTATATTAAGCACCTTTCCACTGAAACCCCAGAGCACACACGTACCAAGTCTGCAGCACAATGCTATGAACATGCAACAGCACAATGCAATATACTTTATCCTGTACTCAAGGGCCCCCCCTAGGTGATAATGCAATGTTCCAAATGCAAAGTAATCGGTGAGAAAAGTTCCTTGTCTTCAGAATCTTCAGCTAGCTTATGGTATTAGACCTCAGTATTTGTAAATTCAACCGGAAAAACAAGTAGAAAACAAACTGTAGGATAAGGATGTGCTGGTAATTGTGTACTTGGAAATATAAGGCACTTATAACACTTCCTCCATAGCAGTGAGTGTAATTCTGCACAGACTTTATAGTACAGAGAAACAAATGTTAAAGTTCCACCGCATGCAGCCTGTGGATGAGTGAGATCACTTCTGTGGGACTACAAGTCTAACCGCAGTCTGTAACTAACTCACACAGTAACAGTGCACTCTACTGATATGGGCAAGTGCCCACTCACCACAACAGGCCCAGATGCTTGTAAGGCTCCTTTCCTGATATCTCAGTCCGATCCAAGCTGGCGCCGTCACACCGTACCGCTCCTTCTGATGGCTGATGACTGTAATGCAGGAAACCTCCAGAAATCTTGGGTCCTCAGGTCCATCCGCACGTTGATCCAGCTTGCTGTGCTCTGGAACACCTCAGAGGCCGATCGATTCCGCTCCACGCCTCACAGGCCGTAGTCTCCCGGCCACACACACAGACCTCACTGCAGGCAGGTATTGAATGGTGTCCCAAGAGATGGAAAGATGGCCACGCTGTCCTTTTTATTACTACTCCCAGCATGCAGTGCAACAACTCGGCCTTGTGGGTCTGTGACTGGGCATTGTGGGTCAGTAGTTTCCAAACTAAGTTCACACATGAGTCACTTTCCTCATTAACCAATTCAATACATGGCATTTTCACCCCCTTCCTTCCCAGACCAATTTTTAGTTTTCAGCGCTGTTGCACTTTAAACGACAATTGCGCAGTCGTGCGAAGCTGTGCCCAAACAAAATTGACGTCCTTTTTTCCCAACAGATAGAGCTTTCTTTTGGTGGTATTTGATCACCTCTGCTGTTTTTATTTTTTGCGCTATAAACAAAAGAAGAGCGACAATTTTGAAAAAAAAACACAATATTTTATACTTTTTGCTATAATAAATATCCCAATTTAAAAAAAAAAAATAATTCCTCAGTTTAGGCCGATACGTATTCTTCTACATATGTTTGGAAAAAAAAAATCGCAATAAGCATATATTGGTTGGTTTGCACAAAAAAGTTATAGCGTCTACAAAATATGGGATAGATTTATGGCATTTTAAAATTGTATTTATTTATTTATTTTTACTAGTAATGGCAGCTATCTGCGATTTTTTTCATGACTGCGACATTATGGCGGACACATCGGACACTTTTGACACATTTTTGGGACCATTCACATTTATACAGCGATCAATGCTATAAAATTGCATTGATTACTGTATAAATGTGAAAGGCAGGGAAGGGGTTAACCACTAGGGGGACACGAGGGGTTAAATGTGTTTCCTAGGGGAGTGATTCTAACTGTAGGGGGTGGGGACTCACAAGGGGAGGAGACCGATCGGTGTTCCTCTGTACTGGGAACACAGATCGGTCTCCTCTCACCTGACAGGACGTGGATCTGTGTGTTTACACACACACAGATCCATGGTCCTGCTCGGTTAACGGGCAATCGCGGGTGCCCGACGGACATCGCGGCCACCAGGCACACGCACTGGGTCCCGAGCAACATGGCGGGCGCGTGCCAGATGGGAGATCCCATCTGTGGCCGTCATTTGACTATGGGCCGGTATTGAAGTGGTTAAACTACATCTCCCACAATGCTTTGTAAACGTTGCTTCACAGAAACTGTCCATAAGTCTCAATAGCATTATAAGGACACTAGAGGGAGCCATTCTCTTATTTAAGAACAATGCATTATTAAGCAGGATAACTTTGGTAGTGAAACCCCTGCGCTACAGATGTAAAGTCCATTCTTCCTTATTCTTTCAAAGGCAGTGAAAACATGCTTGTGAGGCTTCTCCAGGTTATCAGAGAAGATGAGAATAGCATCCAGATAAGCAATCACAAACTAGTCCAAGAGATCCTGAAAAACATTATTGATGAAGTGTTGAAAGCCCTGCAAAGTCTGAAAGGCATAACAAAAGATTTAAAATACCCATATTTGATTCTAAAGGCAGCATTCCATTCATCTCCTTGATGAATACAGACAAGGTTATATGCCTCCTGTATGTCTAGGTAAGAGTAATGGTTTTAAATAGTGATTTTTATCAAATCCCTGTAATCAATGCATGGATGTGAGGTGGAGTCCTTTTTTCAACAAAGAACAGGGCTGCTCCTGCAGGAGACGTTGGGATTGATTTGCTAAATCTGTGCACCTTGTTTATAGCTGCACAGAAGGTCGCAATGTAGATTTTGCCATTCATCAAGGCCTTTGACAGCGAGTAGATTTGCTATTCATGAAACTGTCTAAATTGCACACAGGGGAGTTGAATTAGCCTATTCCGAGGAGGCACTAAAACTATACAAATCAAAGTTACAAGTATTTTCTCAAACAACACAAACAGTATAATCTGTGAAACGTAAAGGGGTTAACATAGAATGTAAAAAACAAAACAAAAAAAAAAACTTTTTCTTAATTAAAGCGTTTGCTACCCCAACACATCATATTCCATGTTTTACAAGGTGATCGTTTACAATCACTATGTAAGCAGAAAACTTCTGAGACTGCAAGTGCGCCAATATACAGTAGCACTGATGGCCAGTAATGCACTGTGCATGTGCAGACCACAGCGAAACGGCAAAATGTGCAACTTTACCAACGAGTGCACCTGATTTTAGTAAATGTGAATCATCGCAGACAAAGTTGAATGCATCGTTAAGGCGCATGGCAGTCTGAGACATAGATTTAATTCCGAAGTGAATATTTACAGTTATTTCCTTTAATTTTATGTGCTATTGAAATCGAATAACTGTTATAGGTTCTTTGATTTCCTGAAATTTCTGTTTTGTCTTATTTTTTCTACATGCAGTGCTTTTAAACTTTTACTAATTTCCATTTTACCATTGGAAATATTAAATACCATAACTTCTGAAATCTGTGACAAAATGTAATTTTCCAGCATGCATGCATACATGTGTTATCTTTATCTGTGCACAATATTACATTTTAATATTGGAAAAGGAAGGGACTTTGGACTTTTTAGGCACAGTAATACAAAATAATTTACAAAAAAAGGTATTTTATTTATTGCAAAAACATATAAAATGCAATTATTAAAACACCAAAAAACAATCTAAATACATAAATATTCAATGTTCAAATGTATTTTTGCCGCTGTACAGACCCATATACATGTATACAGAACCCGGAAGTTTGGACATCGATCGAGGATAGATAGAGATCAGAGGGTATAGCTGGATAGTGGACATACGAAAATTGTTTCAACTAGACACTGCTCAACATGTTACGCGTGCCTTCACGCTTCTTCGGGAGCAAAGATTAATGTGGCTAGACAAAAAATAGATAGAAATATAAATAATCAATATACAATATGCTGGTGAATAAGAAACAAGGGTTTTTATCATCGATCAAAACAGCTTAAAAAACCCATAGCAGGCAGACTGCACCAACAAGGAGTGAGCAAAAGGGAAGCAGAACAGAGAAGGTCACTACGGGGGCGTGCAAAACATTATCAGACGATATAAGAAAGTATACTAGGTAATCAGAACATGTTACCATCCCATAAAGGTGACACTAACATATATAGATTGAAGTAGATATAGTTGATCAGTGGTAATGACTCCAATTGGAGTATCAAAAGATACTTACTATATGATGTAGCTTAAGATAACAAAGTTGTTTAAAATAATTATTGTTAGGACAGGGACGGCCTGAGATTGTAGTGAAAAAGTACGCAGAGTCCAGAATTCAAAAAGGTATATGTGACAGACCTGGCCGGGACAGAGGCTGTTGGAGAGGACTGGGTGCGGGCCTGTTGCCTTTTGATTATGGGCCCTAGCATTTGGGGGAATGGTGCTCTCTGTGAGCTGCATGCCTGGGGACCCTGGGGTTGGTGTTACTTTGGATTCAGCTCCATGTCCCCCCAAAAACACACAGACTCTGGGAACCCTTTATATGCCATATTAGAATGGTGACTGATTTATACCGTTGGGACTCGTACTGCTAAATGCTAATGTCATCAATTCTGCTATAATGTGTTTATTGTACAGTAAATAAGTCTAGTGTGGCTCTAAGAGTCTTTTCACCCATTGTTGTTTGTGTTAATTAACTGTGTGAAGCTCGGTGACCACAAGTCTGGGCGAAAGGTCATGTCTCAGTCACCTAGGCTGTATAAAGGATTAGATAATTAGCTCATGTTAATTAAGTTACAGTTGTATTGTTAGAGGAGGTTCCAACAGCATATAAAGTCTTGTAACTTTGATTCATAATAAACAGTCCATGTTAGCAGTGAAGCAAGTGTCGCCTTGTTTTCTGCTCAGAGAGGTTGGAATATCTGATATCTGTATACAGACTGGGAGGAAGTGGTATATGACGGAAGCACTCAAGCGGAGTGTGGGACGTTCCATGACATTGGTGGCAAGCAGCGGAAAAGCTTCCTGCAGTCTGGGACATCCAAACTTCCATCTGGATCCAAGGTCCAGATAGCAGGAGAGGAGAGGTACAGATACCAGCCGCCATGGATGAGGAATTCAGAAGGAGGTTGCGAGAGATGCAGATACAGCACAGAGGACCAGTATCGGAGCAGGTCCTGCTGGGATGGTGTGATTCTATTCGCTGCAAACTCTGGAAGGAAACGCTAGCCCGTGAGCAGCGACACCAGGGAAAAGTTCTCCCCTCCATCGAGGAAAGGTACTGGTCGCAGTACGGACTGCGGGTGTGGTTTTTGGGAGAAAAACCACACAAGAAGCAGACAGCTGAATTAAGCAGGCTGGTCTGGGCAGAGATAAAGCTGGATGAGAGCTACAGAGCCCTCCGGTGGCATGTATCCCAAGCATGTCCCTGGATAGCGGATGACAGCTCAACGGAAGGCTTAAGCTACGGCGGCTTGGGACTGTTGTTTGTGAAGCTGACAGGGGACCCTAACTTTGGGAGTGATTTGGAGCGGCGGGTGGACGAAATCATGTATTTCAGAGAAGGGCTACTGAACATTTCTGAAGTGCACTGGGCACAGGAAGATTTGGAGTTTCTGGCCGTTCAGGAATGGGAGCTAGAGATCGCCTACAGACGGCTGCTAGACATTGCTCAGTGCCAGGGCTGGGCTCCCTTTGCCTGGGACTATCAGGAAATACCAGCTGACAACCCTGAAATCCTGGCTGAAGAGTCGGCAATGTGGCAGAGCAATAGTGTGCTTTGCCAACCTGCCCCCACAGCTATGGAGGCGGAGGTCTTATGGCGGATGCAGCAAGTGCTGACTGACCTTGATGATCCTGTTTCTGCATGGGATGATCTTGGATGGAGGAATGTGCCTGTCCAGCAGCATGCCAGAGAATCTGCAGTGGAAAATCTGGAGATTGCCATCCCCAAAGCTGAAGTGCTGACAACAGGGCAGAGCTCTGCTAACCTCTGCCCAGCACTGATAACATCTTCTGGGTTCCATGGACAGGAGATGGTGAACCTCCATCCCCAGACACCAGTTGCAGAGACAGGGGATTTGATAGACTTTTCTGCTGAGGAAGAACCATTGGGTGAGCCCCCAGCAGAAGAGTTGGGATTAGGGCCAAACTTCATTGCGCTCTGCTCAGCACTGATGGCATCTTCTGAGTTCCACGGACAGGAGATGGTGAACCTCTATCCACAGACACCAGTTATAGAGGTAGGGGATTTAATAGACTTTTCTGCTGAGGAAGAACAACCTGATGAGCCTCCAGCAGAAGAGCTGCTATTGGGGCCAAACTTCACTGTGCTCTGCCCCGCACCAACAGCAGTATCTGTGGAGTTACAGGGAACTTCCCCAGTTGAAGCACCGGCAACCGGGCAGAGTGCTACCAACCTCTGGCCATCACCTGCAACAACTACAGAGTTCCAGGGAGGTGGGGCAGTCGGCCTCCCTCCCCAACAGGTAGCCAGAGCAGATGGTGTGGGGTTTCCAGCAGAAGGGCTGGCAACAGGGCCGAGGACTGCTGGACTCTGCCCTCAACTAACAGAGGATGGATTTCCTGTGAAGGTGGATGGGACTTCAGTCTCCACCTGTATACCCCAGGGATGCTGGGCAGTGGGCCCCGATCCCCAACAGCATGACAGAGTGAGCCCAGACACCCTGTCTTCTCTCCAGCGGCAGAAAGGATTCCAGGGAGAAGAGCCAGTCCAGACCTCTCCCCAGCGGCAGATATGTTCTCTGAGAGAGGCAGAGGTTGGCTGGGTGAGTAATACTCTGTTTGGAACAATTTGTTTGGGGTACTGTGTGGGTACAGGCAGTAGAGGACTGGAACTATGGACTAACTTCGGAGTCAACCCGTCTGGGGTCTCCTCCTGTGTTAGTCTCCTGCCGAAAGGGGAGAAATGTGACGGACCTGGCCGGGACAGAGGCTGTTGGAGAGGACTGGGTGCGGGCCTGTTGCCTTTTGATTATGGGCCCTAGCATTTGGGGGAATGGTGCTCTCTGTGAGCTGCATGCCTGGGGACCCTGGGGTTGGTGTTACTTTGGATTCAGCTCCATGTCCCCCCAAAAACACACAGACTCTGGGAACCCTTTATATGCCATATTAGAATGGTGACTGATTTATACCGTTGGGACTCGTACTGCTAAATGCTAATGTCATCAATTCTGCTATAATGTGTTTATTGTAAATAAGTCTAGTGTGGCTCTAAGAGTCTTTTCACCCATTGTTGTTTGTGTTAATTAACTGTGTGAAGCTCGGTGACCACAAGTCTGGGCGAAAGGTCATGTCTCAGTCACCTAGGCTGTATAAAGGATTAGATAATTAGCTCATGTTAATTAAGTTACAGTTGTATTGTTAGAGGAGGTTCCAACAGCATATAAAGTCTTGTAACTTTGATTCATAATAAACAGTCCATGTTAGCAGTGAAGCAAGCGTCGCCTTGTTTTCTGCTCAGAGAGGTTGGAATATCATATATGTGTATACAGACTGGGAGGAAGTGGTATATGACGGAAGCACTCAAGCGGAGTGTGGGACGTTCCGTGACAGTATAATTGTTTGCCTACAGAAAAATAAAGGATATTAAACTGATGGTAGAGAAAAGGGGGGGGGGAGGGAAAAGGGGGGGGTGGAAGCCATAATATTGCAAGTAATTCAAAGGGTAATATATGTAAAAACTCACCAATTAAGGGATGAAGTTGAAAAGGATTATATGGAAGGACTGAGGTAGTTAAGGGTAAATGAATCTTGATTGGAGTATTATTGAATGGCAAGAATCCATTGTGCGGAGATCCAATAGAATGATTAATATGTGCGCATATATATATATACATACACACACACACACACACACACACACACACACATAAGGCCTTCCAAAGGGTAAGCCGGACGTAAAAAGATAGAGGGGATAATTATCCTATAAGGTAAGCAAGCATGGGACAACATAAACAGTTGAAAGTTGTGTTGTTAGAGAAACAAGAATAAGTAATTGATAAAAATGAGCCCATAGGGGTGAATCGAGCATATCTGGAGGTAATGAATGGAACAAGCTGGACGTGATAAGCGACCGTCAATGATGTCTCCTGTTTGGGGAATAGCCGGCTCTGCCCCTCTTTTGAATGCACGTCCCGTCTGTCATCATCAACCGGCGTTGCCGATGTGATGTCATCCAGTCCGGCCGACAGTATTCAGCGGGCGCGTCATCAGAACGTGATGACAGAGCCCAGCGGACAGGGGCATACGTGGAGTGAACTAACCATGGTCAACAATTGGGAGAGCAAGGAGCTCCCCCTGTTAGCTAAAGTATGCGCCACAGCAAGGATGGAAATTAGATGTGACGCTGGGCGGCTGCGTAATGACCAAATTCTGCCTCCAGATGGCGCCCACCCGAGTCATGCAGTCTGACAACTATGAGAAACAAGCTGCCGGACTTTAAACAAGCTAAGCAGAGAGGGGTCCCACCGCTCAGGTAGGCGCAGACCAGGGGAGATGAAAGCCAGTGTAGTATTATCCTTCAAGGGGGAAGAGTCCCAGGTGCTGGCTGATGCAAGATGAGGCAGACAAATCGAGGAAAGCTGGAAGCCGCACACCGGTATAATGATGAATGCTTTATTTAAAAAGCTGAATCATGAAGAAACACGAAACATAACAGCAGAAGCGTACAAAAGCAGCTGACGCGTTTTACACTACAATGAGTGCTTATTCATAGCTATGAATAAGCACTCAAAAGAGGAAGAGAAAAAGAGGAAGAGAAAAAGAAGAAGAAAATGAGGAGGAAAAAAACCTCAGAACATAAATAGAATCCTTATCTGGGAGGGATCACTATAAAAATGGCTTGTAAGACTGCGCCTCATTAATGCCAGGGGCATGGGTGGCATCCAGATGCTCTATCCATAGTGTCTCTTTTCTCGGTATTTGTTTGTCCCAATACCCCCCACGTGGATCTTTGGGGATAACTGCAAGGGCGATGAAAGAGACTACTGAAGTGTCGAATTTGTGGTATAGATCAAGATGTCTACTCACTGAGGTAACCATTTTGCCACCCGCAGAGTAGTAGACATGATCTTTGATGCGAAATCAAAAATTTCTAATAGTTTTGCCCACATAAAAGGCTTTGCATTTACAAGTCATTAAATAGATGACCCCTTGAGTCTCGCAATCCGCATGGAATGTGGGGGTGAAGATTTCACCATTAGGAAGTGAAAAGCAAGTGCCTACTTGAATCCAGGGGCAAAACATGCATTTACCACATCTCTTAATACCATTAGGGCGATGGTGGAGTGGTTGAGTAGTCAAATAGTGGCTAGAAGTTAGTCTATCCCGTAGGGATCTAGGTCTACGAAAGATAATGTCGGAAGTGGGACCAATATATTTAGCAAGAATGGGGTCATTTCGCAATATAGACCAGTGTGCTGTCAGAACATCACGCAGTTCAGCGTGATGTTCTGAATATCTAGTTTATATCTCACTGGTTGATGAATTTTTGTAGTTCTTGTTTTGTACAGCAGGGAGTTGCAGGACTGGAGCAACGCCCTGTTATATGCTGTACGTAGTAGGGATTTGCTATAACCTCTTCCTCTCAAGCGCTCACGAAGTAAATTAGCTTGTAATTTGAATTCATCAGTGTGGGTGTGAATTTTGTTTTTTAAATTTGTTTGTTTTCGTTTGATTTTTTTTTTTTTTTCGTTTTTCGGGTCATTCGTTATGATCGCAATTCGTACATTTGTAAATTCGTACATTCATACATTCGTAAATTTGTAAATACGTAAACTCGTGCATTCGTAGATTAGAAAATTTGTATATTTGTACATTCGTAAATTAGAAAATTCGGAAATTTGAAATTCGAAAATCCAAAAGTTTGAAAATCTGAAATAGTAACTAACTATTAAATTAGGTATAGGTATTGTAATTTCCTTTCAAATTTGGCTGTTAGTGAACAGAACGAATACGAATTTATCCGAAGTTACAAATTATCCGAAGGAATGCCGCATCTAAACAAAAGCTTACCTTTGCAGAACATGCTGATAGGCTTAATGACCACAGTTGTAGGCAGGACCTTCAAGCATGCCCCTTTATGTCTCCAGTGGGAAGCATTCAGAATAGGTGATGGTGGATATGACCTCAGGGGGGCAAGATATACATATGAATACCACCTCTATTTACATATGTATGCTGCCGGTCCGCCCTTATTTACTTAAGAATGCTGCTATTTACATATCAATGCCGGTATTTACATGTAAACACAGGGTCTGCAGGTGAGTCATATGTACACAACAATAGGGCAGAGCTGGGCAGCATTAGTAACAGAACTTAAAACTGAGATATCAGGACACAGCACAGGACTAAAACTTCAAGGAATGAGGAAATTTAAACTGGGATAGTTGGCAAGTATGAGGCAGCTGCTTTGGGGCCCACAACAATGACAGGGCCCAGGGCAGCTGCCCCTTTTGCCCTACCTTAAAGATGGCCCTGGTAATGACAGATCATGTGACACTTAGAATGCACACAGGTGGACATCATTTCACTAATTATGTGATTTCTGAAGGTAATTGGATGCACCAGAGCTTTTTATGGGCTTCATAACAAAGGGGGTGAATACATACGCACATGCCAATTATCAATTTTTTATTTCTGAAAAATTGTTTTATGTATATATTTTTCTAATTTTACTTCCCCAACTTAGACCATTGTGTTCTGATCCATCACATATAATTCAGATTAAAAAACATTGAACCAAAGGCTGGAATGTAACAAAATAGGCAAAAAGCCAAGGGGGGATGAATACTTTTGCAAGGCACTGTATATCTATATCATCTGGTTTATCACCTAGCTTGCTGCCAGTCTGTCTCCCTCCCCATTGGCCACAGTTGAGCCAATCAGAAGAGACTAGGGTCTAGCAGAGCATCATGGGACATGTAGTCTCTTCTCATATCTCTTCATATCTTTTCTCTCATTTTCTCTTCTCATAGAATTACATAAGGCAGCTGGGGCTGCTCTGGGGGAGGACCAATCCCCTCAGTGAGCAGCAGGGATAAACCGAACACCCCCTTGTTCGGTTTGCACCAGAACATGCGAACAGGCAAAAAATTTGCGAACGCCGTTAAAGTCTATGGGACTCAAACATGAATAATCCAAGGTGCTAATTTAAAAGGCTTTTATACAAGTTATTGTCATAAAAAGTGAACAAAGAAAAATTCCTACGAGCCAAAATGAACCTAGTGCTAAAAGTAAGCACTACACAGCCGCATACATGAATCACGCCTTGTAATGCGTGTGAAATATTAAATAAATAAATATGATGCGCTAGAGTGTGCTAACCGTGCCCTAATCCTGGCACACAGAGATACAGTGCATATACAACAGAGTATAAAATAATTTAACCCCAATATGTGCTATATCCCCCAAGATAAACAAACTTAATGTGCATAAATAAACAGTGCAGTGAGCATGTGAAATGGTAATATCAACAAATTGCTCCAAACTGAATTAGTGCAAACCAGGTGCTAAAAGTGCAATAAACAAATAAATAATAAAATAAACGTTAATTAATAAATGATTCATATATGCAAACAAAAGCTGAAAAATGACATGTGCCAGCCAAAAAGTGCAGAGTGTCACACAATACATATACTTAATCGTCCATCATAAAATAGACATATATTAAACACACAAAAGTCCTTAATGAAAGTGATGACAACTGTGCTTCAGTGATGACATTTTCAAACGTGCTGCGATTCCATGTGCCACATATCATGCGATGGTGAAATGAAAGGTGACCCCCCCCAAGGTAAAGCGCTCACCTTAGGGAATGTGACGCTAGACAGAGTCAGGAAACGCTTATGAGCCACCCAGGGCTCAGTGTGGATCACAGGAAAACAGGCTCCAGCATAGGCTCAAATCATAGGTAAAAAGAGAAAAGAACCATATGGTGTGATAACGTTTAAAAAAGTGTTTATTAACAAGGTCAGATAAAAAACTTTCCCCCAGAAGGGGGTACTCACATTTTGAGGGTGCGTCAGTGCACCACTCAGAAGAGGCATATAATCTGGATAAAACAAGTAGGTAATAGATGTACCAGTGAGGTTATGGAGACCGTCCCAGCACAGACAGCTGCTGCTGCGTAACACTCCATCCTGGCCCCTCCCCTACGCGTCTTCGACACAGGGCATACGTGTCATCAGGGGTACAATACACATAAAAGTTCATTGATAAAAACAGCATGGGATTTCCCCACAGGGAAACCCCGAATCAAATTTTAAAAAAAAAATGTGGGGGTCCCCCTCAATTCCATACCAGGCCCTTCAGGTCTGGTATGAACATTAAGGGGAACCCCGCACCAAAATTTTAAAAAAAAATGGCGTGGGGGTCCCCCTCAAAATCCATACCAGACCCTTCAGGTCTAGTATGGATTTTAAGGGGAACCCTGCACCAAAATTTTTTTTAAAAATGGCATGGGGTCCCCCCAAAAATTCATACCAGACCCTTATCCGAGCACGCAACCTGGCAGGCCGCAGGAAAAGAGGGGGGGGACGAGAGAGTGCCCCCCCTCCTGAACCGTACCAGGCCTTGACGGGAACTTCCCTGTGGCTTTCCCCGTGACGTCAGAGGTAACGGGTGACCCCGCCACCTCTGACGTCACGGGGAAAGCCACAGGGAAGTTCCCATCAAGTCCCCATGTGTCAGAGGGGGCGGGGTCACCGGGTGGCCCCATCCTCAATTATTTAAGAAGTGTCAGAAGAAGAGAAGCGTCACATAGCAGGAGCCTCCTATGGATGCGGAGTGGCCCAAGAACGAAGCGGGGAAGAAGATGCCGCGGAGGAAGATGCCGGACGAGAACACCGGAGCAAGAAGCAGAGGATCGGAGCAGTGCTGCCAACCTACAAGATTGAAATTTCCTGACACAACACCCAAAATTTACTGACACAGTCAAGTTTTTACTGTCATATCCAAAAGTCACAAAATGAGAGTAGATAGACAGTAGACAGTAGGTAGATATTAAGGCAAAAACATATTTCTTATTTTATTTTTGATATATTAAGCAGCTCAGGGACAGGAATCGAGAGGGCAAAAAATTAGAATTGGCAGCACACACACATGAAATTGACTCTCAAAATGACACTGACAGCAGTGTGCAGCAGCACAGATGATGATGGCACCTCACCAACATGACACACAGTGGCGTCACTAGGGGTGATGGGGGGGTGCAGGCTGCACCCAGGTGACACCTACCAGAAGGGTGATGCATGGCACTGTATTGAGAGAGGTGCCGCGGCTCTCTCCTCTTCCTCCTTCCCCTGCACACTCCGGTATCTCTGCAGTGGCTCCTTAGCTCCCCGCGATGTTCGGGGAGGGAGGAGGAGAAAGAATGGTGAGGCAGAAGCAGACAGCTTTGCAGTCCCATAGTCCAGTGCCAAGCGCCCACATGTCCTCCGGGAACCGGCACTGCAATCGCCTATTATTATGACAGGTAGGCGGGGAGAGGTGCTGGCTGCCTATCACAATTTCACTCCTCAGAGCCGACAGAGCCTAGATGGAGGAACATTTGTGTCAACAGAGCCACGCTGATCTGAGGTCTGTAAATATAGGGAGGGGATATATACAGGGTTACATTAGGGGGATTGCACAGGGGGGGGGTTAAATTAGGGGGTTATATTGGGGGGGTTACACGGGGGGTTACTTTAGGGGGTTTGCACAGGGGGAGTTACATTTGGGGGATTACACCGGGGGAGGGTTACATTAGAGAGGTTGCATTAGGGGATTGCATGGGGGGTACATTAGGGGGATTACACGGGGGTTACATTAGGGGGGATTACATGGGGGGGTTACATTAGGGGGATTACACCGGGGGGAGGGTTACATTAAGGGGATTACACAGGGGGGAGAGCTGTGCTGATGCGCAAGCCTGCTCAGTACCCCGGATTGCTCAGTGGGGGGTGACACTAAATTTTACCACACCAGGTGACATCAACCCTAGTGACGCTACTGATGACACGTCCCCTCCTGAGTCATAGTGATCCTCTTTCTGCATGCCAGGTGGTCCCTTTAGTCCACTCCTGGCCTGCCTTCCTTCCCGTTCCACAGACCTGCACATGAGGCTCTGGCTGCTCCATCGCCTTGCGCTATGACTTCACGTGACACACTGCTGGCACAGTCCGAACACACTGTAGCAGGCACTCGGATGGTCTCGGCCAAGCATCACAGCCATATTTTTTACTGGCAAAATTTTTCTTTCACTGGCATTTACTGGCAGAAGGAAAGTGCCCATTTTTTACTGGCTGCCAGTAAAAATACTGGCGGTTGGCAACACTGGATCAGAGGAAGAACTGGGAGGAAGAACCAGAGGAAGAAGAAGATGGAGGAAGAAACCGAAGGAAGAAGGAAGGAAGAAGACCCGAAGAAGATGGAAAGAAGAAGACTTTAAATAAAGGAATTGTCAAAAACTGTCTCTTGTCATTTTTAACATTTTTGACACTTTTTTTGTGAAATGGTAGGGGGTACTTTTGTACCCCTTACCATTTCACACGGGGGGCGGGATCTGGGGGTCCCCTTGTTAAAGGGGGCTTCCAGATTTCAATATGCCCCCTGCCTGCAGACCCCCACACCCACCGGCCAAGGGTTGTGGGGATAAGGCCCTTGTCCTCATCAACATGGGGACAAGGTGTTTTGGGGGGGGCGCTACCCCAAAGCACCCTCCCAATGTTGAGGGCATGTGGCCTGGTACAGTTCAGGAGGGGGGCGCTCTCTCATCCCCCCTCTTTTTCTGCAGCCTGCAAGGTTGCGTGCTCGGATAAGGGTCTGGTATGGATTTTTGGGGGGACCCCACGCCATTTTTTTAAAAATTTTGTCGCGGGGTTCCCCTTAAAATCCATACCAGACCTGAAAGGTCTGGTATGGATTTTGAGGGGGACCCCCACGCCATTTTTTAAAAAAATTTTTGCTCGGGGTTCCCCTTAATATCCATACCAGACCTGAAGGGCCTGGTATGGAATTTAGGGGGACCCCCATGTCATTTTTTTTTAAAATTTTGGTTCGGGGTTCCCCTGTGGGGAAATCCCATGCCGTTTTTATCAATGAACTTTTATGTGTATTGTCGGACCAGCAATTCATTAATAGCCGCGAGTAGTTTTAAATGACTTTTTTTCCTTTGAAATGTCATTTTGCTGTCAGACTGTTCTAAACACAGGAAACATGCGTCCCTTTACAGGCATACTATAGACACCCCCCAGGTATGAAATTTAAAGGAATATTACACTTTTATTGTTTCACTTTAAGCATTATTAAAATCATTGCTCCCGAAAAAACGGCAGTTTTTAAAACTTTTTTTTGCATTGATACATGTCCCCTGGGGCAGGACCCGGGTCCCCAAACACTTTTTATGACAATACCATGCATATAAGCCTTTAAAATTAGCACGTTTGATTTCTCCCATAGACTTTTAAAGGGTGTTCCGCGGCTTTCGAATTTGCTGCGAACACCCCAAATTGTTCGCTGTTCGGCGAACTGGCGAACAGCAGATGTTCGAGTCGAACACGAGTTCGACTCAAACTCGAAGCTCATCCCTAGTGAGCAGAGGGCAGGAGACCTGGAAGTCAGTATCATCCACAGCAAACAGCCTAGATGGAGTAACATCTGCGCAAATGTTCAAGACTCATCCACAAAAGCTGTGTTTCTAGGCATATGCCAACAGTATATTTTTTAAACAGCCTCAGACATTACACTTTTAAAAGAACAATGCACTATAGTTAGTGTATACTTACCTGAATCCCAAGTAGCAAGTTCTTGTCCAATCTCTCCTCTATCTGCATGACTCACCCCAAATTGTTTTAGCTGACACCTCAGCCTCCTGGTAGATTGTCCACCTCCCTTCCAGCACACATGGTTCATACCCTCAGCTTAAAGTGGAAGTAACCCACCAGAACAACAAAAAACAATGGACCCCCGCACCGCATACTACCACATTATGACAGACTTACCTGTTCAAGGAGCCCTTCAGTGCATCGCTGTGACAGCTTCCCTGCGCTGTCAACTTCACTCGGTCTTCCTTCTTGGTTCTTCGGCTCTGGATGTACATCGGAACAGTGCTATTGCCTCCAATAGGCTGCGACTTGTCATGCGATTTGATCTCTCAAATTGCATGACAAATCGCTCCAATGTGAACCTAGGCTAAGTAAAAGAAACACAAAATAAGTTCTCCCATCGCATCTAAGAAGTTTCAAACTGCCATACAGGTTTCCTTTGGACTTCAATACAACTTGAACAGAGAGCTTTGTGTATTATGGACCAAGTGCTTACTTTTATTGCTCCTGTTGTGAATCTAAGGATAATATTAGCCAGCCAATCACCTGTGTTAGAGCCCCTAAAAGACAAATTCCAAACATGTTACACAAAACCATTGCTGCTCATGAAACGCACAAGTTCAAAAAAATACATTTAATGAGCAAACCCCTCCTCCACTCTTGAAGACTCCAGGGATGTAGGACATGATTTGCCTAGTATAAAATATGACATTCAAAAAATATCAAAAAGAAAAGAACCCCTACTGCTGAGGTGGCTGCTGCTGTTGCTGCTGCAAGAAGAGTATGTTGGAGGGGTGGTTAGAGGGGGGAGTGGCTTGGGAGTGTGCAAAGGGGGTAAACGTTGGGTGGGGAAAGAAAGGTTGGAAATGGGAAAGAAAGGAGGGGAGAATAGATTGCATAGGGTAATTTGGAGTGGTAAAGTATGGGCAAGGGTAGATCAGTAGGGCTGGTAAATTGGGACATGAAAAGCAGAAAGGATTTGGTTAGTGTGACATTGTTTAAGAGGGATCGTGAGGTTGAAATAGCAGGAGAGTGTTTAATTTGAGAAGGGGTAGAGGAGGTGTGGGGGGCAGAGGGTAAGGAGGTATGCTGGTTTGGTGCAATGTGCAGTGTGAGGTGTTGTGGGCTGGACAGGTAGTGGAAGATTTTCAAGTTGGGAATGGTGAGGATCTGTGGGGGTAGTGAAAGTTTGGGTGTTCTCATGAAAAGAATCACTAGATGCAGAATGTGATTGGGTGGTGTTTGGGTCTGTCTGGATCTAGTGCTGTGAGAATATGGGGGCAGTAGATGAAGTGGGGATGTCACTTAAAGGGTCTTGGTAGTTAGGGTCAAGTAGCGGTAAATCCGGATCAGTCTGATCCCTGACCTTCACCTTCAGTCCTGTCTACATGTGAGACATGTTGCAACAATGCATTTTGCTCTTCACCACTACTGCCCATGCAGTGTGAACATCTAGCCATTGTTTCATTTAGCTGTTGGACTGCTAAACCCAGGGACCGAGTTTAATCACTAGTTTGCTGCTGGACTGCAGTCTGATTATTGATGGCTACAGTCAGTTGTTGGAGTAATGCAGCCTGATGCTGGGTCATGCATAGCATTTCTTGTTGAAACTACTGGCGGTCCTGACTTTGATTTACCAAGGCTTGCTGTTGGAGCTTCAATAACCTTTCTAAAGTATTATGTTCTGTAAAAGGCCTGCTTTGCTCCCATAGTCTATCTGCATTGACAGCCAACCATTCACAAGCTTCTAAAAGTCAGCTGCGTCCAGGTGGTAGGTGTGCTGATCCTGTTGGCTGAAAGAAAAAGAAATAATTCATCAGTGTTACTAAGGCTGCACAAGCACACAGTAGGAGATGTGGGTGGGGATCAGAGATTTCTAGACCATGTTTATGTTGGCAGCTTTTACCCACTTAGTACAGAATCCAGTTAGAAGACATTTATGGGCCAACAAGAAAGATGGCTGAACATTTAAAGGAGAAGTATAGCCAAAGCTCGTTTGGCTGTACTTATATGGATCACAGGGGTGCAATTAGTTTTGCACTCCTGTGACCCATTTTCAGCAGAGAACGGGCTGAAGTCCACTCTCTGCTGACTTCACAGAAGTCAGTTCAGGCACCACGTTATTGCAACAATGGAGTCTGGATCTGCTGAGACACTGAGCCGGCCACCCCCTCCACAGCCCAGCTCTCCAATGAGCGAGGAGGGAGCAGGGCAGAGAGCTGTGACTGACAGTCTGCAGCTCTCTGCTCCGTGAGCTGTCAGAACCGAGCGATCGGGCGGTGTTTGATCGCTCGGTTCTCAGTGCAGAGACGCTGGGGGACAGATGCAGCATCGGGCCGATGCTGCATCCACCTAGGTAAGAATAAATCTAAAAAAAAGCCCAAACCCATACTTTTAACACACCTTAATAGTTTTGGTCATTATGCCCAGACTACTAAAATGCAGCTCCATCCTTTATAATCAGGTTTTTGGAAAAGTGCTAAAAAGCAAATTTATGTCATGAACAGAACTTCATCATGACTAGATACAGTATACAAATTTTTAGGCAGATTTGACAGCATTCAGGTCAAATATTAAACATTTATTACCAGACATTGAGGCAAGTCAGCATGACCTGCTGAAGGTGGTGAATATGCAGGAGGTGGAATGCCTGAATGTCACTGCAACATAGATCACAAATGTCTGGCATGTCCCAAGTACATCGGCCACATTTACATGTCCCCCCTCTCACCCATTTAGTTATTTCACATATCCCAACATGTGATGCAGATTTCTCCTCAACTCCAACAGCAGACTCCAGATGTAACAGAGGTTCTGCAAAGATTTATAAAGTAATCTATTATCAAAAATAACTATTCGTCCATTAAGGAAAACCTGCCATTTTTATTAAAGTTTAGATTCATGTGGACAAACAGCTTAACTTGGCCTAGTTTGGCCCCTGTTTTGCATGACAAGTGGGCCACTTCCAGTCCACCACAAACACACTTAAGTTGTATGAAAGAGGCCTTTGCCCTAAACATGTGGACAATCTGCTTGCGAAGACCTTGAGGTATTGATAGTGGTACACCACACTGTTAGAAGGCATGTGGGCTGATATGGCTCAGGAGCAGAGACACACTAATTACTTCCCCCCTATTCCTATCCATCAAGAGGCATATGGGATGTTTTGTCGTTACATTATGCATATAAGCTACTTTGGTAGTATTGAGCATGGGGTTTCCACAACAGCTAAGATTTTTTTTTTTTTTTTTATTAGGCCAACACTCTAATCCACATCATACCTATATCTTTATCCAGGCTTCTCTGCAGTGAGCCAGGACTCACCGCTTCCTCTTCCTGCTGGAATAGTGCTGTGAATATAATATAAATTTAAGATCATTGTGGTTGATGCTATGACATTTAAAGACACATTTTGACACACAGAAATTAAACACTTACCAGGAGGGGACACAGATTCATCCTCAGCATGAGTGGGGGGTGCACCATCACCATGATACTGTTGGTCTGGGAGGCTGGCAGGGGCAGAGGAGGTAGGACTTTCAGAAAGGGCTACAATAAAAGATTAAATAGTGCATTAACTTTCATTCTTCTTCAACTTTACTACATGAAAATAATCTTCAACAAAATAGTAATTGGTCCATGTGACTGTTACTTACCATGCTGGAAATCATCAGTGTCAATTAAAGTATCCACTCTAAGAATAGTATCCAGACTGATGATTTCTAGCAGTGCCCCTTCATGCTCCCACAGGAGCCTCAGATGGGATGGAGCTACACCTTGTCTGGTGACAAAACCCTTACGAGCCCACCGACCAAGCAACTGCTTGGTGTGCCACACTAGACCCCACACATGCATATTGTGTGTTTCACGATTAACCCTGGCTCCCACTGCATTTACAGCCACTGTGCGGGAGGCCCCAGATGCGTGGGTAAAATTCAATATACTTAGCAACCAGGACCCTGTTTTCTTTATGGAAGAATGACAACAACCGGGATACGGAACACAGGGCCTGTCTGGATGACCCCTCCCTTGGGTCAGACCTAGGAGTAGGAGGCATCTGAGAGGCTCAAAGTGTCCGTACCCCAGATACCAGCTGTTCTCTGGAGGAAGATTGTCCCCTCCCGCCTACAGCTGGAGTTCCCCTCCCACGATGGTCAGACATCCTAGAACCCCTGGGCCTTCTTATTGGGCCATTTAAAAAAAAAGGGAGGCAGGTAGTCTGGCCTAGTGATGTTTGCAGCAGCAAACAGGTGGTGTTCATGGTGGGCAAGCTAGTAGGCAGTCCAAGACAATCTGAAAAGAGAAAACACATGGGGAAATAGGTTAGTCCATGAACCTAAATGCACAATGGCAGCTGGGGGGAGCAGAGAAATACTCACTTTAAACACAAAAGGAAGGAGAAACTGAACAGGGAGAACAGGCAAATTAAATAAATTTGATCCTGGCCAAAGAGAAAACACATGGGGAAAAATGTTAGTCCATGAACCTAAACACACCATGGCACCTTGGGGGAGCAGCAAAATACTGTCAGGGCTGGGCTCAGCTATTTTCAGAGCTGACCGCTCAGCTGTCGGCTAATTGCCAGCTCCTATCTCTCCACAGTTACTCAGCTGTTGATGATATCCTGCTAGTCAGTCCTGCCTACTTATGCCGTTCGGCCCAGTGGATCTCTGCCTTCACCTTTGTCAACATCACAAGAGACAATCTCCTTTGTGCCTGTTTAAAGACTTGCTTTGCTGACATCCCTTCTGGCTCCAGATCCTGCTTGCTGTTCCACTACATTGATCCCTGACTTCTGGCTTGGCTGACTATCCGTTCCGGTTACTGAGCTTTGGCTATGTTTTGACTATGTTTGTTCTTTTTACTTTTATTATTAAACAAGTGTGATTTAACTGTACTTCTGTCTCGGTCTGATTTCATGGTTTCTGACAAATACTCACTTTAAATACAGAAGGGAGGAGAAACTCAGCAAGGAGGGCGGGGAAATGAAATATATTTTATTCTGGCAAGAGAGCAAACACATGGGGAAATATGTTAGTCCATGAACCTAAACACACCATGGCACCTGGGGGGAGCATAAAAATACTCACTTTAAAGCGGAGTTCCACTCAAAAATGGAACTTCCGCTTATCCGTCTCCTCCCTCCCTCTTGTGCCACATTTGGCAGGTACCGTTCCCCACTCCATGGAAGTTCAGCCCCCTCCTCCTTCCTCCGCCGCCAGACCAATTAGAAAGCACAGTGCCAAAAGGCTTCACTGCCAGGTTCCCTTACCAGGCAGGCATGGCGGCTGCACCCAACAGCCGATCTGAAAACAGGTAAGTGTCCATAAATTAAAAGTCAGCAGCTGCAGTATTTGTAGCTGCTGACTTTTAATTTTTCGTGGGGGGAGGTTGGACCTCCGCTTTAAATACAGAAGGGAAGAGAAATTCGAAAGGAGGGCAGGCAAATTAAATAAATTGATTCTGCCAAGAGAGAAAACACATGCAGACAAACGTGATTTGATGAACCAAAAGCACGATGGCACAGTTCTTGGTAGGCTTGAATTTATTTATTTCTTGTTTTCAGGTACTTATACAGCGCTAACAATTTACGCATCGCTTTATATTAGAATTTCACAGATACTGAGCATTTACAAGAGTACTCGTGCAAATGCTCTGATACCTAAAACCGATACCTTTGTGGTGCGATTTGAGCCCATACAAAATGAAAGGGCTCAAATCGCACTGCAAAGAAAAGCATGTGATTTGAACAGGAACGCAGTGCGATTCCTGTCCGAATCGCATGCAGTTTCCTCCACTGCTCCTTTGTGAACCCAGGCTTGTCATAGTGACTTCAGCCTGGGTTCACACAGGAGCAGTGCATTCCTGTTTAAATCACATTCAATTCTTTGCAGTCCAATTTGAGCGCATTCATTTTGTATGGGCTCAAATTGCACCGCAAAGGTATTGGTACTTTCAGGTGAATGTCAGGATGAAATGTCTTATTCTTTGCTATATTTTTATAGGAGTGGTCCTGCTTGCAGGTCCAGACAGGAGAAAGCCATCTTCATGTCTTTTACCCACCTTCAGTTGTGGCAAGTGGATCTGTTGTGGTGCAAGGCAAGAACTGGCATCAAGGACCTGCATAAACACCCTGGCGTGTCAGAGGGTGGTTTGGAAGTAGGCCAGCAACTTCATCATCACTTTTCTCTATGTAGCTGGTGGGAGTGCATAAGGCCACTTTCACACTGGGGCGGGCGGGCGATGGCGGTAAAGTGGCGCTATATTTAGTGCCACTTTACCATTGTTTTACAGGCGCTTTTCGGCTGATATCGTGGCAGTTTTAACCCCCTCTAGCGGCCGAAGAAGGGTTAAAAACGCCCGCAAAGCGCCGCTGCAGTTTGCAGCGCTGCCCCATTGTTTTCAATGGGAAAGAGCGCTTTAGGAGCGGTGTATTCACCGCTCCTGCAGCGCTGCAAAGATGCGGCTTGCAGGACTTTGACCGTCCTGCAAGCGTACCACTCCAGTGTGAAAGCCCTCGGGCTTTCACATTGGAGTGAATAGAGCGGCTCTTTCAGGGCGCTTTGCAGGCGCTATTTTTAGCGCTATAGCGCTGGCAAAGCGCCTCAGTGTGAAAGTAGTCTAATTGCTTCTCTCTTCAACAAGAGCCTGTGATGAATATTAGAGTTCCTATGCTTTCTCAGCATGTGAAGGTGCTATGCATTGGCAAAGTGTGGGGCCTTTTTGGGGTACATTCTCCTTCTTAACTTCAACATATGCAATTACATCCTGGATAAATATGCTACCTGAAATTTCCATTTGGGATGAATTCAGAGTCAGACCAGCTTTGGATTCAGCATTATGTACAGTCCCTGACAAAAGTCTTGTCGCTTGTGTACAAATTGACCTGAAGTGCCGCTAAAATATATTTCTAATCAAGATTTTGTTACAAGAAATGGGTCATTTTAATCTCAACAGCTTTTGTAATAAGGTTTCAATGCAAAAAGAAACTGACAAAAAGTATTCTAATATTCACAGCTTGGTAAAGCCCAGTGTAACGACACCCCGAGTATGAAAGGGGTTAAAGTCGTTTAGGACATTTCAAACCCAAACACAAAGGCAGCTACCGAACACTCCAATCAGCCAAACAAGGAACCCATACAAATAATCCACCCCAAAAACAAGACACGGCTCTGTCTTCAGGTTTCAAGCAGAAATCAACTCATTTATTATAACACATGGACACAACACATAAAATAACTCAGAGACTCTTCCCCCCCCACCCTTGGAAAAGAGGGCGGGTTAAACTGTCCAATGACAATGGACACACAGGGCAGGTGTGTTTAACGTCTCATCAGTACACAGTATTAGCAGGGAGAGCTGTTGGAAGAATCCCCCCTCCCTCCAACGCAATACACATCCTGTGATCCAAGGCAGACAAACACAAACCCTCCAATGCAATACACATCCTGTGATCAGACAGACAAACACAAACCCTCCAATGCAATACACATCCTGTGATCCAAGGCAGACAAACATAATAGAACATTGGTTTGCAGGAGGCTGGCATTCAGTCCCCTCCAAAAGCCTCTTTTCCGGCTAGGTTTGTCACATTTCTCCCCTTTCGGCAGGAGACTAACACAGGAGGAGACCCCAGACGGGTTGACTCTGAAGTTAGTCAGTAGTTCCAGTCCTCTAATGCTGGTATCCACACCGTACCCCAAACAAAAATTGTCCCAAACAGATCATTACTTACCCAGCCGACCTCTGCCTCTCTCGGAGAACACGCCCGCCGCTGGGGAGGGGCCTGGACTGGCCCTTCTCCCTGTAGTCTTTTCAGCCACTGGAGAGAAGACAGGGTGACTGGGCTCACGCCATCATGCTGTAGGGGATCTGGGCACGGGTAGTCACTGGGTTGGCTTCAGTGGGGCCTATCGGGGCGTAAGCAGAAATGAGGGGGGCCAAATCATTCCCCAGTAGTAAATCCTTCATCACCCCCACATTCACGTGTCCCAAACCAACCCCCCAATCCAGGTGAACACGGGCAACGGGTAGCCGGAAAATGGTGCCTCCCGCTACCCTTACGACTACAGTGTCCCCGGTGTGTTGGCTCTCTGGGATGAGGTTCTTCCGTAGTAGGGTCATGGTGGCACCAGTATCACGTAGGCCATTGGCTACCTTTCCATTAACCCAGACGGTCTGCCTGTGTTGCTGCCGGTTGTCCTGGTTAGCTGCTTGTACTACATCAGCCTCATGCAGGACGCCCCAACGTTCTTCCTCCTCAATGCAGTGAGCCGCAGGCATGGATGTGCGGGGATTCCCCCCTGCTGGCTTTCTCCACGAGTGGGACTGCCTGGCTGGATTCAACGGACAGTCTGGCTTTTTGTGCCCTAGCTGTTTATACCCGAAACACCTGAGGGGTTGTGAGTAGTCTTGGGAGTTGAACCTGGGCTGCCGAGAATAAGTGGCCACTGGAGGTGGTGCTGTAGGGCGATACAACTGTGGTTTGTAGGCACCAGCTGGAGGGGGTGCCGCTGATCGATAATCCACCCGAGCTGTTGTCTTGACCACATGGTTATCCAGTTTGTGGGCGTCTGTGTATTCGTCCGCCAGGTGAGCTGCTTCAGACAAGGTGCAAGGTTTTCGGTTCCGGACCCACTCTCTGACTTCTGGGAACAGCTTGTCAAAGAAGTGCTCCAGCAGGAACAGCTGCAGCACCTCTTCCCCAGATACTGCTTGGCATCCAGCGACCCAGTGGGATGCCGTGCGGTGTAGGCGGCATGCCCACTCGGTATATGAGTCTCCAGTTTGCTTGCTCGTTT
Source organism: Aquarana catesbeiana (assembly GCF_042186555.1). Classification (NCBI taxonomy): domain Eukaryota; kingdom Metazoa; phylum Chordata; class Amphibia; order Anura; family Ranidae; genus Aquarana; species Aquarana catesbeiana. Next base: position 412,125,641 of record NC_133328.1, on the reverse strand, counting down.
CTCGAAACCGCCTCCGGTATGCCTCCGGTGTGATGGCATACCTGCCCAAAAGTGCTTCTTTTACCAGCCCATAGTTCATAATATCCTTGTCTGGGATGGCCCTGAACGCTTCACTGGCCCGGCCGGACAATTTCCCAGACAAAATGGTAACCCATTCCTCTGTGGGCACCCGGTGTAGGGCACATTGCCGTTCAAAATCGGCAAGGTACCCATCAATCTCCCCTTCTGCTTCAATGAAATTTTTAAAAGCAGCAAAATGTACCTTTCTCCTTTCAGTAGGTGCTGTTGTGACGCCCGCTGCTGCAGCACCTCTTTGCTGTAGTCAATTTGCATCCACAGCCGCTATAACTCGGTCTATGATCTCCGCTGTAGGGTTAGGGCCATAATGTGCCAGTCTTATTTTAACAGCCCGATCAAAACTTGCCTCTTCGGGTGTCCTGTCTGTTATGCTGGGTCTTTCGGTTATGCTGGGTCTTTCCGCTCTATCCATTTCGACTAGTTCTTCGATAATGTCCCTCTTCTTACGGTTGTTGGCCGGTCTCCGGTTGTAGCTGTCCTTCTGGGCTGTGGGAATGATCCCACCGCTGCCACCAGTGTAACGACACCCCGAGTATGAAAGGGGTTTAGTGAGTCAATTTTTGCCAAGACATAAGTGTTGTCGCCTTGTTATATGAGCTTCATCTGTGACTAATAATGGATCAATTAGGTCTCAGGTGTGTATAAAAAGAACACCAGTACACTAGACCTTCTCAACTGCAACTAGACCTCTGCAAACATGCCTAAGATTCACCCGGAGACTAAAGTGTTTATTATTAAGAGGCTGAAGACCAGATCCACTGCTGATGTGGCAGACACCTTCAATGTGTCTCAGCGTCAAGTTCAGAGGATAAAAAAAAAGATTTGAAGAGACTGGAGACGTTTTGGACAAGGCCAGGTCAGGCCGACCCCGCAAGACAACTGCTCGAGAGGACCGTTTGTTGGCTCGGAAAACCAAGGCCAGCCCATTTTCCACTGCAGCAGAGCTCCACAAGACCTAGTCACCTGAAGTCCCTGTGTCAACCAGAACAGTTTGTCGGATTCTGTCTCAAAATGGCCTCCATGGTCGAATCAGTGCCCATAAGCCAGCACTAAACAAAAGACATTTGAAAAACCATTTGGCATTTGCAAAGGGCCACAGCCTGCTAAAAGGATGGACTCTGGAAAAGTGGCAGAAGGTGGATTTTTCAGATGAATCTTCTGTTGAATTACACCACAGTCGCCACAAATATTGCAGGAGACCTACTTGAACCCGCATGGAGCCGAGATTTACCCAGAAAACAGTGAAGTTTGGTGGAGGCAAAATCATGGTCTGGGGTTACATCCAGTATGGGGGTGTGCGAGGGATCTGCAGGGTGGAAGGCAACATCAATAGTTTAAAATACCAAGAAATCTTAGCTACCTCTTATATTCCCAACCATAAAAAAGGCCAAATTTTGCAGCAGGATGGTGCTCCATCGCATACTTCCATCTCCACATCAAAGTTCCTTAAGGCAAAGAAGGTCAAGATGCTCCAGGATTGGCCAGCCCAGTCACCAGACATGAACATCATTGAGCATATGTGGTGTAGGATGAAAGATGAAGCATGGAAGACAAAACCAAAGAATATTGATGAACTCTGGGAGGCATGCAAGACTGTTTTCTTTGCTATTCCTGATGACTTCATCAATAAATTGTATGAATCCTTGCCAAACGGCATGGATGCTGTCCTTCAAGCTCATGGAAGTCATACAAGATATTACATTTGGATCTCACAGCACCACTACTTAATTTGCTGACATATTTTTGGATTTTCAGTAAAGTTGTTCAATTTCTGTATAGGCGACAAAACTTTTGTCTTGCCAAAATTTGACCTGTCTGTCTTGATTAAATGATAAACTTTTTTCAGTGAAACTAATTTATTTCAGTGCATTAAACATCATTTGGGAGGGCTTTAGCTTTTCATATGAGCTATTTCTAACACCAATTGATTAATTAAAAGTCAGGTTAATAGCAGGAGTTTCTACAAAACAGAGAAGCGACAAGACTTTTGTCAGGGACTGTAGATCCTAAAGATGACCTCTGTTGTGGTCCAAGGAGAATCAGGGCATTTGATAAGCATATGTTTGTATTATAAAACTATCCCAAATGATTGCAGTGTTCTGCTTTATACCTAGTTCAAATGGACTCAGTGTGACTTGAAATTTGAGCGATGAACATACCCCTTTAGTGCACTTTGAAATAAATACATGAAAAATCCAAATCTCAAAATGTGACTAATTGTCTTGAATGAAGTCATATGTGTATGTCATTTGTGTGAAAGGGTTTCCTTGGTGGTAGCATTCTACTTCAGAGATATTGACAATTCTAAAGACACAGGCATAGATTCCAACTGTCCCTGATTTGGAGGAACTGTCCTTGATTTGGAACAATGTCCCTCTGTCCCTCATTACTCCTCATGTGCCCCTCATTTTGGTCTGATCCATATAGCTATATATAAAATGCATTTATATTTCAAAAAGTTTCACAGTGCTAAATCTTTCATCCAATTTCTAAATTGCTGCATTTGTAATTGTCAAAAGCCAATATAAAGGAATAATAGTGGTTAAAAAAAAGCACTTGTGGGTTTAACGAATATTTTTTTTGTAGAATTCTCCTTTAAGGGAGCGTGGCAGGGTGTGTGTCCTATTCTTACATACTTTTGCTAATAGGTGTCCCTCATTCCCATCATAAAAAGTTGGGAGGTATGCACAGGCGTGAGCCACTATTGGACTAGGGCCTGTCCATGTCCTTTCCTTGACCTGTTATACGGTATACAGTCATCAGGAATAGGAGGGGTGAGCCTGTGGCAATTCCCCCTAAGATGGGCCTGCTGGGTTTCTCAGTGACACTCCACATGTGTGACACTTCTCTGCAAGATACAGTGCCTTGAAAAGGTATTCACATTTTCCACATTTTGTCATGTTACAACCAAAAACGTAAATGTATTTTTTTGTAATTTTATGTGATAGATCAACACAAAGTGGCACATAATTGTGAAGTGGAAGGAAAATGATTAAGGGTTTTTACATTTTTTTACAAATAAATATCTAAAATGTGTGGTGTGCATTTGTATTCAGCCTCCCCTGAGCCAATACTTTGTAGAACCACCTTACAGCTGCAAGTCTTTTTGGGTATGTCTATCAGTTTTGCACATCTAGAAAGTGATATTTTTGCCCATTCTTCTTTGCAAAATAGCTCAAGCTCTGTCAGATTGGATGGAGAGCATCTGTGAACAGCAATTTTCAAGTCTTGCCACAGATTCTCAACTGGATTTAGGTCTGGACTTTGACTGGGCCATTCTAACACATAAATATCCTTTGATCTAAGCCATTTCATTGTAGCTCTGGCTGTATGTTTAGGGTCGTTGTACTGCTGAAAGGTGAACCTCTGCCCAATCTCAAGTCAAGAAGATAGCACTGTATTTGGCTCCATCCATCTTCCCATCAACTCTGACCAGCTTTCCTGTCCCTGCCACCACCATGTTTCACGGTGGGGATAGTGTGTTCAGAGTGATGTTCAGTGTTAGTTTTCTGCCACACATAGCGTTTTGCTTTTAGGCCAAAAAGTAAAATTTATTCTCATCTGATCAGAGCACCTTCTTCCACATGTGTGCTGTGTCCCCACATGGCTTCTCGAAAACTGCAAACAGGACTTCTTATGGCTTTTTTTCAACAATGACTTTCTTCTTGCCACTTTCCCATAAAGGCCAGATTTGTGGAGTACACGACTAATAGTTGTCCTGTGGACAGATTCCCCTGACTGAGCTGTGGAACTCTGCAGCTCCTCTAGAGTTACTATGGGCCTCTTGGCTGCTTCTCTGTTTAATGCTCTCCTTGCCCGACCTGTCAGTTTAGGTGGACAGCCATGTCTTGGCAGGTTTGCAGTTGTGTCATACTCTTTCCATTTTCGGATGATGGATTGAACAGTGCTCAGTGAGATGTTCAAAGCTTGGGATATTTGTTTTATAACCTAACCCTGCTTTAAACTTCTCCACAGCTTTATCCCTGACCTGTCTGGTGTGTTCCTTGGCCTTTATGATGCTGTTTGTTCACTAAGGTTCTCTAGCTTCAGAACAGCTGTATTTATACTGAGATTAAATTACACACATGTGGACTTTATTTACTAATTAGGTGACTTCTGAGGGCAATTGGTTCCACTAGATTTTAAGATGAAAAGGGGATGCCGCTCCCAAGCAATGAGTAAGCATCATTTGATGTGAAACGCGTTAGCCATTGATCCCTGTTTCATCCACTTTTTGATGCGACTGTATTTTGGATTTTTATTTATTTTTGCTAATAAAGATGCCTTTTCTATGGAGTGCAGCAGTCCAGGATCTTTTTCCTTCTTCTCCACTAGATTTTAGTTAGGGGTATCAGGGGGCTGAATACAAATGCACGCCACACTTTTCATTTTTGTCACAATTTATCATTTTCCTTCCACCACAGTTATGTATCACTTTGTGTTGGGCTATCACATAAAATCCCAATAAAATGCAGTTACCTTTTTGGTTGTAACATGACAAAATGTGGAAAGTTTCAAGGGGGATGAATACTTTTTCAAGGCACTGTATGATTCACTACAGTTGTCTTGTCATAAAGTATGACAAAAACCTACCTGTGAGCCCCTAGATAGTATAGGGACCATTGTTTTGCATGTACTGATGAGTCTGCCTGCCATGTCCATAGCACCATCTATCTAAATTAATAGCTAGTTATGGGACACAATGGAGCCAGTTGCTTTCCATGAAAGCAGGACCTTTGGTTGTGATTTTATTGTCTGTTTGTGCTCTTTTAACAATAGCTCTATTGTATTATGTTTGAAAATAAGTCCACCAGCTGATGGAAATTTGTATGGATGACAACCTTACAATTCTTGAAGCAAAAAATCTCGGTGACTATAATCTGTGATGGGTGATATTGTGAATCTATAAATAATGGGGATGTTGTGTTTAAATTTACTTGTCACAAGTATTCTCTATTTAATAGACTTAGGCTGGTCAGGCACTATGCTATCTCATTGTCCAATCTATGTATAACTCCCTTTAGATTTAGGCAAAATAGATAATAGGAAGGGTCACCTGAACAAGTCTTTAAAGCGGTGTTCAGTCCAAAAAAAAACAATTAAAAGCTAGCAGCAACACATACTGCAGCTGTTGGCTTTTAACAATAGGACACTTACCTGTCCTGGAGTCCCGCGATGTTGGCACCACAGCTGGTGTTTCCATCAGCTGTCGGGTGCTGCCGCTGCCATTGCGGGTAAAGGTACCCGGCAGTGTAGCCTTACGGCTTCACGCTGGGAACCCTACTGCGCATGCGCGAGGCTCCGCTCCTCTCTCCTACTGGCCCGGCGACAGGGAGAGGAGGAGGGAGGAGGAGGGAGCCCCTTGGTGATGTCATGGACCGCAGCCCGGACTCCCGGAAGTGGGAACAGGATACCTGTCAAAGACAGGTATCCTGTCCCCCCTCCCCCCCCCCCGAAAGGTGCCAATTGTGGCACTGGAGAGGGGAGAGGAGACAAATGAGTGGAAGCTCCACTTTTTGGCTTTAAATTTGTAGGAAATAAGGCAGGCCCTTGCACTACATATAATTTAGAAAAAATCTAAAGGAGATTGCACAGTGTATGGCCACCTTTGGATAATTTAGTTCATCACCTGGTTTGGTTTCTTCATAATTCTCTTGTAATGTATTAAAAAGTATTTTCTTGAACATGGCAAAACACATATTAAAAACATCCAAGCTAACTGATAGTGACTTAATGGGGGGGATTGAGCTAATTAGCCAGTTGAGCTAATTAGCCACCCTGTAGTAGTTTTACTGCTACAGGGCGGCAGCTGTGTGCCAGATTACACACACACACACACACACACACACACACACATATATATATATATATATATATATATATATATATATATATATATATATATATATGTGTATATATATATATTTATACACATACACACACATACACATACACATATATATGTGTGATTTGCGCCCCCTTCCATGCTGCCAATGGCGTCTGGTGTTGTTGAGAAGCCCCTCTGTGTCCATGACTACAATCTTAACATTGAAGGGATGGACTTCAACGATCAGATGAAGCCATACTTAGTTTCCCATAAACCCAGACACTGGTACAAGAAAGTGTCTGTATATTTATTTCAAGTGGCTCTGTACAATGCTTTTGTACTTTACAAAGTGTCAGAAAGAAGTGGATCCTTCCTAAAATAACAGGAAGAGATCATCATGCCCCTTTTGCATCCAGAAGGTGCTGTGGCCCAAACTCCCAATCCAGATGCAGTGAGCCGGTTACATGAGAGGCATTTTCCGGATGCCATTCTTGGTACCCTGACCCAAAAGTCACCACAAAAAAGGGGTGTGTCTGTAGCAGATACGGAATAAGAAGAGACACCTGCTTATTGTGTCCCATCTGTCCTGGCCAACCTGGTCTCTGCCTCAAGGACAGCGTCCATCACTACCACACACTAGTGGAGTATTAGTATAGGGTACAGCACGGCATAGTCTAGGGCACACATTTACACAGGGTCTCAAAAAATGTTAGATGGTCAGGAAACTGGCTATCGCATTTTGAGCGACCCAAGTCTGTAAAGTTTAGAGTTTATTAGTTACAAAAAAAATTAAAAAAAGTAAAAAATGTTTTTTTTAAATTTTAAAAAATTGCAAAAATAGTTGTCATTTTATTTTTTATCTTCTGTTCTTACTGTGTTTTATTGTTAACCGTTGTTTGCTTCGCAGGAACGCCATTCCTCTGCAGCACTGATGTTTATTCTGACAGCAACAGGGTGACTGACCTGCACAGAGTCCTGACTTCAATACGATAGAACACCTTTGAGATGAATTAGTGCGGAGACTGTGAGCCAGGCCTTCTCGTCCAACATCAATGCCTGGCCTCACAAATGTGATTCTGGAAGAATGGTCAAACATTCCGATAGACAAACTCCTAAACCTTGTGGACAGCCTTCCCAGAAGAGTTGAAGCTGTTATAGCTGCAGAGGGTGAAGAGAAAAGAGAAAAGAGAGAGGAGAGAGAAAAGAGAGAAAGGTCTGGTGTCCCCAGTAACACACTTCCATCCCTATAACATATAGTAAAACAAAGGATTTGCCCTGGGACTTTAAATGAAGTGGGTACCGTTTCCGCCAGTAAACATAACAGTAGTAAATACAGTATATGGTTTATTCAAGTAAAATTGTTTACATGCATAGATAACACCAACAGTTGCCAAAAAAAAGAAATATAAACAAGAAATATTGGTACATGGATGTAATAGCAGTCATAGTACACGGGCATCATACTACTCGAATAGTTTCGCGAGATCCAGCTCGCTCTTCAGGGGTGGATGTGTGTAACGTTGTACCTAAGATAAAAAAGTATATAGTTGGCAAAATGGCACAGTATTATTTATAAAGGAACAGGGTAGGAGGGGTTATGGGTCCCCATACTCACCACTGAGCTTGACCATGGCTACAGGTGTGCGGCTCCAAGATAGCGGCAGCAGGTGCCTCACCAGGAAGCTGAGGGGGCGAAGTCAGATGGGACCCCACCAGGGGCCAAATGGCGAGCAGGCATGGCATAGGTGTAGTGATGTAACCCTAGAGACCTCGATAGTTCGTAAAGAGTGTAGGCTGTAAACATAAGTATGTTTGTCAGGTATCTAAAGTAGTAAAGTAGAATCAATAAGTATTAGCATAAAGATATATATGCATGAAATGAGAGGCCTGGACCCAAAGATGGTAGGGAACATGGAGATGGTAAGAAACATAGGATACAAGAGGGATACTAACGGGTGAAAAAATAGAAAAGAAAAAGACGTGAAAGAGGTGGACTGTGGTTGTGTAATGGTAAGGTAGTGATGTATACCTAGAAACCTCGTTAGTCCATAAAAAGTATAGGCTATAAACATGTTAGTCAGGCATCTAAAGTAGTAAAGTAAAATCAATGAATATGGGGGCGTGGCCTAGCGATGGCGGAGTGAGGACGTGTTTCCAAAGAGCTCCTGACTGTCCCCTCTCCCACTCACGAACCTAACGGCTTCTATAATCTATGAAGGAGGAATGCTAACCCCCAAAGGGTACAGAACAAGATCTGCAACAAACGGAGGCCAGATAGCTACCCCACGGAGCAGTATTCGGAGATACTTCCGCGGACAGCAGAGGAGATCACCAGGCGCCATAGTCGCAGCGCCACGTGAACACTATATGGCAGACTCAGACGTGCTAGCCTCACCTCTGTCCCCGACTTCGTCTGTGTCTTCAGAGTGTCTATCAGAAACACCAGCGATCCTCGGCTCTAATATGACAGGTACATCACAGAGACATTCTGGCATTCCGGAGGAGCTCCATGCTATTCTACGTGCCCTTCCTACCAAGGCAGACATTGAGGCCTTGCCCACCAGATCGGATATCGAGGCCCTTATATCCCGGGTGGAGGAGGCACACACCCGCGATGTACAAGAAATCAAAGCAGAGCTCCAGACAATTGCAGAGAGGGTGGATTCGGGGGAAACCTTTCTGTCTGCTCTTACACAACGGGTTGCGGCCTTAGAACATTCCCAAGAGTCACAAGCGGCTACAACAGTGGAGTTTCAACTACGTTTAGAAGACATGGAGGACCATAGCCGCCGCAACAATCTGCGGCTATGGGGCCTTCCCAAGGCTACAGGAGCGGAGGACCTAGAAGCATCTGTAATCACCATCTTTCAACAGGTCCTGGGAGCCCCTCCAGCTTCACTGGAATTAGACCATGTCCACAGGTCATTAGGGCCCAGATCAACAGATCCGGACAGACCGAGGGATGTGATCTGCAGGATCCACCGCTACACACAGAAAGAACTTATTCTACGCAAAGCCTGGGACCAAGGAGCAGTAGAATTTGATGGAGCGACGATCAAGATCCTGCCAGACCTCTCAAGAGCGACTCTACAGAGAAGGGCACAGCTGAGACCAATCTTAGACATGGCTCGTCGGCAGGGATGCACGTACCGCTGGGGATACCCCTTAGCGGTGAATTTCCGTAAAGGATCCAGCACCTTCAGTCTACGCTCTCCCCAAGATCTGCCGGACTTCTTTACCTTCCTAGAAGCGGAGCCGATCCCAGTTCCTAACTGGCTGGCTCTACTCCCTCGAAGAACGGATCGCCCAAGTTCCTCCTCCCAACGGAACTTTCAGCAACCGCGCCAACAGCGACCCAGGAGACGGCACCGGGCGTCCTCAGCCGAGGGTACACGTGAGTTGTAACTTAGCTTCATGATAACAATGTTGCCCTGACCTGATCCTCATCCACCACCATCCCGTTGTTTGGTTTTACATTGTGCCCTTGATCTCGGCATGCCCACTATATCCCCACTTGAATGACGGCAGACTTGTTCACCCCACAAATCTACAGTCAAACACCCCACTTGTTATGAGTAAACGACCCCAGGGACTTGACAGTTGGAGTATGTTCGGGACATGATTAGCTCCCTGATCACTAGAGTGATTATCTGGGCTCAGGATTCAGAGCCATAACATCAGTGAGGGTCATGGACTGGATTATATCTGCAGATCCTAGATATTACCTTTCTTTGCCAGAAGGAGACAATGACCTTTGAACTCCCCACGTCTTTAGGATCACGATGAACAGTTTCATTTGCAGCCCGTAAGGAACTCCTATTATTAGCAGGGTGTACATTATATGTTCTGAGTTAGAAGCATTCTTTGGTATTCTTAAAATGTCATTACATTTGATATATGCATGCATTTAATAAAGATGTTAGAAGGGAGGAGTCTATGACACCAGAATCTTAATGACTCATGTGGTAATAGATAATAGGAAAGCAATACAGCTTTATTATGAGGAAGTTGCTAGCAAGATGGCAACAGTTTTCGGAGTTTTATTCTTCTATGCTGCAGCTTAAGGTAAACAGAAAGGGACTCTGCATTAGGAAGTAACATGTATGCCTATGCGAGGGGGGAAATAGGTCCACTATTTCTATGGGTTCAGCCGAAGATACCTGAGGATTTGGTCGGGAATGTTAAGTGACTGTCTGATGACGACACAACACACAGTTCTGCATTCTGTCTGTGACAGGTTGTTTTAGTGTTCTATCCTGTCTTTTAATTTTACCTAATAATGTTTTCTAGTCCTTTCCATACCAATACTGTCATAATTATTTCAACTGAGTTGGGAGAGGGAGGTCGATGAGTTCCAATCTGACTATCGCTTCCTACACCTCCACTTAGGGTTACGCTCGTTTACCAGCAGTTAACTGGTGAGCGTATTAGTACTAGTGTGCTACCTCTTTAGATTGACATTACTGCACCTAAAGAGTGCAAACTTGATATCTTTTTTTTTCTATCTCTCACTTACTTGATTTGTTCCTACTCTTTCTCTCTCTTTTTCTTCCTTCTTCCACCCCGCCCCCCTCCCCCCCCCCTAAACCCGACCCCACATATCTCTCCACTTTTGACTTACAACCCTCAGCTGGGGGACATGGAGACGGTGAATGTGTTTTCACTAAATGTAAGGGCCTTAATGTGCCTGAGAAAAGGAGGATGTTGATCAATGATCTTCGTCGACATAAAGCTAACGTGGCGTTCCTACAGGAAACCCACTTTAAAAGTGACAACCTCCCGATCCTGAAAAACAAATTATATCCGTGGGCCTATCACTCCACTTTTGCGGATGCTAAATGACGAGGAGTTTCCATCCTCATCTCCTGCTCTGTCCCATGGACATGCGCGGAAGCGAAAATTGATCCAGAGGGACGCTATCTGTTCCTCAGAGGAGATATTGGTGGGATAGAAGTAACATTGGCCAATTTGTATGCACCTAATAGTCAACAAGACTTTTTCATAAACAAAACAATAGATGCTTTGACGGAGTTCCAGAGGGGTCAGCTGATCCTAGGTGGGGGCTTCAACGTTCCGTTGATCCCCGCAGAGGATACCTCTTCGGGTCATTCATCAGTCACACCGGCTACCCGGAAGCGCATTGCACGCTCTCTACATAAAGCCCAAATGATTGATGTTTGGAGACTTCTTCACCCAACTGAGAGAGACTACACTTTTTAATCCTCTCCACATAAAATATACTCCCGAATAGACTACTTCCTAATCCCTCACGCCCAATTACACGCTGTCCGCAGTTCCTCGATTGAATCAATTACATGGTCAGACCATGCTCCAATAAGGTTGACATATGCCCTGACTGACAATTTTACCTCCAAAAATCGGACATGGAGACTTAATGAAAGTCTTCTTCAGGACGAAGAAATTTGTAAGGATGTAATTAGGGAATTAGACTTTTATTTTAAGACCAACATCACCCCAAACAGTGACCCCGGAATAATTTGGGAAGCACACAAGGCGGTAATCCGTGGCGTTCTCATCAAACACGGGGCAAGGGTTAAAAGACAGCGCACGACACAAATGAAATCTCTCCTGGATGAGTTACACGCAGTTAAAGCTAGACACAAACACGCCCAAACGCCTTCTAATGAGGCGGAAATCCTACTCTTACGTAATAAAATTACGGATCTCATGTTGTTTCGGGCCAAAGCGGCGCTCCAGATCTGGCGACGCAAGAATTATGACTCAGGGAACAAGTGCGGTAAACTCCTAGCTAACTCCCTAAAAGAACAGGTCCTAGCGAACTACATTCCCCACGTCATGACACCCTCAGGCCAGAAAGTTACATTACCCCGAAATATCGCTAAGGAATTTAGAGATTTCTATGCATCACTGTTCAACTTACAACGGTCTCCTTCTCCACAAGACCAAATTGACGCATACCTTCACAGATCAGGCCTACCCACACTTCCCATTGAAACTAGGGAGTCCCTGGAGGAACCGATAACCACAGAAGAACTACAGGTAGCAGTAGGTGTGAGTAAATCAGGGAAAGCCCCGGGACCTGATGGGTTAACGGTTCAATATTACAAAATCCTGCTCCAATCCCTGGGAGAACCAATGCTTAATTTCTTTAATTCATTAGGCTCAGACACGACCATCCCAAGGGACACTCTAGCTGCTCATATAGCAGTGATACTTAAGGAGGGGAAAGATCCTTCGGCCTGTGGAAGTTATAGGCCGATTTCTCTCCTCAACGTAGAACTGAAAATTTTCACTAAGATACTGGCCAACAGGATCCAAAAACACCTCTCGGACTTGATCCATTTGGATCAAGTTGGATTCGTCCCAACCAGGGAAGCAAGGGACAAAACGATCAAAGTGTTGAACCTTATCCACATAGTTAATCAAAATAAGACCCCATGTGTTCTTTTGAGTGTAGACGCAGAGAAGGCCTTTGACAGGGTGAACTGGCACTACATGACCTCCGTTTTGGGCTATGTGGGCTTGGGCAACACGATGCTCAACTGGATAAACTCGCTCTACTCAGACCCCACGGTTCGAGCTAATGGGATTCTGTCCGACTCGTTTACGATCAAAAACGGAATCCGTCAGGGGTGCCCGTTATCCCCACTTCTTTTCGCCCTGTCATTGGAGCCCTTCCTGTGCACTATAAGAGCTAATCAAGACATAACCGGGGTTGAGATAGGAAATTCTCAACAGAAGGTATGACATGTTGTTCTCACTTACTAACCCGATGGTATCCCTCCCAAACCTTCTGCAGGAATTTAGGGAATATAGTAATATATCTAGCCTGAAAATTAACCTTACCAAGTCCGAAGCTATGGGCATAGGACTACATTCTCGACTACTTAAGTCCCTTAGAGGAAGCTTTAATTTCAAATGGACAACTAAGGCACTGAAATATTTAGGTACTCACATCCCCTCCAAAATGTCCCAGGTATTTGCGTTAAATTTCCCCCCCCGTTATTAAATACGATTCGGTCCTTATTGACCAAATGGCAGACAGGTCTACACTCATGGTTCGGTAGATGCAATATTCTCAAGATGAGTATACTCCCCAAATTTTTATATTTGCTACAGGCTCTACCAATCCAGATCCCCTCATCATATTTTGCCCAGACTAATAAATTATTCTTTGACTTCATTTGGGCCAATAAAAAGCCCAGATTCTCCAGAAAGCTGCTTACCTTACCTAAACTTTACGGTGGTCTGGCTGTACCAGACCTCCGTAAGTATTATTACGCAACTCATCTGGTCAGACTTATAGACTGGAATCGACATCATTCTACTAAACTTTGGACCAGATTGGAACAATTACAATGTGACATACCCCTTAACAGAGCGCCATGGAGCTATGACTTACTTCCAAGTTACATGAAAAGACATCCCCTTATAGGTGTGACCACGCGCATATGCTCGACCCTGTTCATACAGTTCCACCTTACATCATCAATATCCCCGATCCGTCCGATCTTAGGTACGCCAGAGTTCACTCCAGGGTACACAGATCCATTGTTTATATCCCTAAAGAGTTCTAATCACTTCCAAGCCTCTCACTTTCTCCTGAACGGAAAATGGCCTACTATAACGGAACTTAGGAACCCAGCCGGCCCGTTTCAGTTAGACTTTTTGAGGGCTCCCCAACTCGAGCATTTTCTCAAAACATTACCACCCCCCAACAGCTTTAGCCAGCCTCTGACGACATACGAAATATATTGTACGGAAGAGGATCCCATGCCACATGCCTTATCAGCCACATACCAATTGTTAATTACGCCCCCAGACAACTTCAGCTTGCAAAGCTTAGAATGCTGGGAACAGGACTTACAATGTAAATTTACGTCACGTCAAAAGCAGAATATAATTCATTTCACATACAGATCCTCGATCTGCACAAAAATGCAGGAGACTAATTACAAACTGATCACTAGGTGGTACAACACTCCTGTAAAATTACATAAGATGTTCCCTTCCACATCGGATAGGTGCTGGAGATGCCATAGTGATCGTGGCACCATCCTCCACATTTTTTGGACATGCCCATTGTTGGAGCGGTTCTGGAAAACCATCCAAAACATTATGCAGAAGTTCACTGAACAAACAATATCAAACGATCCTGCCCTCTTTCTGCTCCACGCCACCACTTCGGCTAGTAAAGTGTACAAAAAGTCACTGATCCGGCATTTACTTGATGCTGCCAAGGCGTGTATTCCCTTGTTTTGGAAATCTACGCAGCCCCCTTCAGTTGGTGTGTGGATCAGAAAGGTAGAAGACATTAAGAGAATGGAGGATCTGATTTTGACCGCAAGAAATCAAAGCAAATTGTTCACCAGGACTTGGTCCTGGTGGAACATGTTTATCTTTTCGGATGAAGGGCAGACGCTTCTGGATGGGAACTCATCGGTTTAGTGGAGGCCACCTATGATATGCTTTTGTTTGGGTACAGCATGCAGCGTTAATTCATCCCGAACCTGCCAGGCGACGCACGCAGTAGCCGTCTCCTTGTCTCCTTGTCCCCTCCTCCCCTCCTCCCCCTCCCTTTATTCCTATCCCTCCCCGCCCCCCCCCCCCCCCCTTGTTCCCCATGCTATTCCTCTTTCCTTTATTTTCTATCTCCAATCTTTTTGTTTTTATCTAGGCTATTTTTTCTTTCTATAGTTTTTAACAGGATTAGGTAAACGAAAATGGAAATGGAGAGGGTCGGTTCCACTCACATATCTTTTCTTAGTCATACATGTAAGGCTTATTAGTGTTACACAATGGTTTACATACAAAGAAATAATTCTTGTTGTATCTATATAAGGCGATTTTGTACCACTGGAGGCTGCGTCCTCAAAAAGGAATGTTTGTACATGCCTTATGTTACCATGTTGGACCTACGTCCTCTCTTGTTCTTTAATAAACTTATAATTTGAAAAAAAAAAAAAATCAATGAATATTGGCATACAGATATGTATATATAAGTAAAAGGCCTGGGCCATAGATGGTAAGGACATGGAGATGGTGGAAAACATAGGATAGCAGAGGGATACTAACAAGTGACAAGATGAAAAAGACGGAGAGGAAAGAGGAGTGGATTGTGATAGTGTAGTGAGATGTGTGATATCAAAAATCAAAAATAACTAAAAATAAATAAATAAAAATAAGTGCTCAAAAAATAAATAAATAAATAAAAAATTAATAAAAATGAATAAATAAAGTAAAGCTATGTCTGAGGTATGCAAGTATGCCTAAATGTAACAAGTATCAAAAGGTGAAAATGGTAAATACCTGAGTGTGGTGAATATCTTGAATATAAGAGTAATGAGACACAGCAGGCAACCTCCACAGCTGTGTGTTCTCAATGAAGAGTGAAAATGAAATGCTAGCCATGCCTGATCTCCAATTTAACCCCGGAAGAGCCCAGGAGGCTCTGCCCCCAACACCATGTGTGGATGGCTGACATGTGAGCACAGGAGGCGCCCACTGTCATAGGGAGGCACGCAAAAGCGGACACATCCCCCAGCCATCAGATGATATAGTGCGTCCAGCTGCGCTGACGTCCGCAAAATCGCAGACGCCACGCCTCTGGAGCCTGAACATGGTGCCGATGTGTAGGTGTCCCCATCCGCCCGAAAGCAGATGGGGACAGCAGGAGACACGGAAAAGCCTCCCTTTATACACATCGCAGCCCCCAATGCGAGACAAAAAATGCCAACGCCAACCAAAGAATCGCACAACAAGGAGCTAGGGTATAAAACAATACTGGGATAAAAAATATGTTGGAGAGTGAGTAGCTAGTATAGCATCAAAGTGTAGAAGTTGTTTATACATGTATATACTGGCGGGGTGACAACAGACCAGGTTTGGGCTAGTGGGTGTCTTCCACCCGGGTTCAATATAAGAAAAAAGAGAAAGGTCTGGTGTCCCCAGTAACACACTTCCATCCCTATAACATATAGTAAAACAAAGGATTCGCCCTGGGACTTTAAATTAAGTGGGTACCGTTTCCACCAGTAAACATAACAGTAGTAAATACAGTATATGGTTTATTCAAGTAAAATTGTTTACATGCATAGATAACACCAACAGTTGCCAAAAAAAGATATATAAACAAGAAATATTGGTACATGGATGTAATAGCAGTCATAGTACACGGCCATCATACTACCCGACTAGTTTCGCGAGATCCAGCTCGCTCTTCAGGGGCGGATGTGTGTAACATTGTACCTAAGATAAAAAAGTATATAGTTGGCAAAATGGCACAGTATTAGTTATAACGGCACAGGGTAGGAGAGGTTATGGGTCCCCATACTCACCACTGAGCTTGACCATGGCTACAGGTGTGCGGCTCCAAGATAGCAGCAGCAGGTGCCTCACCGGGGAGCTGAGGGGGCGAAGTCAGATGGGACCCCACCAGGGGCCAAACGGCGAGAAGGCATGGCATAGGTGTAGTGATGTAACCCTAGAGACCTTGTTAGTTCATAAAGAGTGTAGGCTGTAAACATGAGTATGTTTGTCAGGTATCTAAAGTAGTAAAGTAGAATCAATAAGTATTAGCATAACGATATATATGCATGAAATGAGAGGCCTGGACCCAAAGATGGTAGGGAACATACAGATGGTAAGAAACATAGAATACAAGAGGGATACTAACGGGTGAAAAAATACAAAAGAAAAAGACGTGAAAGAGGTGGACTGTGATTGTGTAATGGTAAGGTAGTGATGTATCCCTAGAAAACTTGTTAGTCCATAAAAAGTATAGGCTATAAACATGAGTATGTTAGTCAGGCATCTAAAGTAGTAAAGAAAAATCAATGAGTATTGGCATACAGATATGTATATATAAGTAAAAGGCCTGGGCCATAGATGGTAAGGACATGGAGATGGTGGAAAACAGGATAGCAGAGGGATACTAACAAGTGACAACATGAAAAAGACGGATAGGAAAGAGGAGTGGATTGTGATAGTGTAGTGAGATGTGTGATATCAAAAATCAAAAATAAATAAAAAGAAATAAATAAAAATAAGTGCTCAAAAAGTAAATAATAACTACTACTAATACTAGCTGCAAAGGGTGGGTCAACTCAATACTGAACCCTACAGACTAAGACTGGTATGCCATTAAAGTTCATGTGCATGTAAAGGCAGGTGTCCCAATACTTTTGATAATATAATGTATATATCAGCCTTTGCAGCACTGCTGGAGGAGATTTCCCATCAGCAGTTAAAAAAAAGGACGTATATACCCAAGCATGTGGGGCCTCGGGTGGTCAGTGGGCAGAACGCCCCTATGCTTTAGCATATATATTTTTCATTTTTTTTGGCAGAGATTTCAGTAAAAAAAAGTTGTTGTTTTATTGAGTTTGGTTCTTACTGTGTTTTATTTTTAACTGTTGTTTGCTTTGCAGGAATGCCATTCAACTTCAGCACTGATCTGTTTATTCTAACAGCAGCGGGGTGTGCTTTCAGAATACATACATCAGTGATTGCAGCACTGTATGAGGAGATTTCTCATCAGCAGTTAACAAAACAAATGTATATGCCCAAGCATGGGAACCTGGGGGGGTCAGTGTGCAGATCGCCCCTATGCTTCGGCATATATTTTTTTCACTTTTGAGATTTCTTCATTCACATCGATTCACAGGCAGCATGAAAAAAAAAAAGAACATTACATATATGCCCAACAAGGACCAGCAACGTACTTGTACATTGCTGGACTTTGAGTGGTTATACAGGTTAGGCATCATCTTGGTATTGTTTTTTTCAGCTGAGTTTCATGTAAAAGCGAAATTAGGCACTAGATTGCTTTTAAAAGCAGTGGGTTCCTGGACCATCGGGGTCAGTTCTGCTAGCTGACAATAGAGCTGACCAGAGACTGGAATGTCTCCAAACATCTCTATGGTCTGAAAAACCGGAAGCTATAAGCATTTCATTACTTTGGTTTCGCTGCATATAAACAGCACCATTTTTAGATTGGGAAAGTATCTGATCACCCCAAATTACATTCTGCTACTTCTCCTGAGTATAGGGATACCACCTGAGAGAGACTTTTTGGCAGTCTAGCCACATATAGAATCCAAAAATCCAATAAGCCCCTTCAGGCTTTTAATGGGCATTATTTCCTCATTACACTTCCGGACTATCTATCTCAGTTTCGGAGGCCCTAAAATGCCAAGATAGTACAAAACATCCCCAAATGACCCCTTTTTGGAAAGTAAACACTCCAAGGTATGTGCTAAGAGGCATTGTGAGTATTTTTCAGATCTCATTTGTTGCCACAAGTTTTTGGAAAATGAAGAAAGAAAAACAAAAAAAAGTTTTTCTTTTCTTTTTCAAAACCTTGTGACAAAAAATGAGATCTGCAAAATACTCACAATGCCTCTTATCAAATTCCTTGGGGTGTCTATTTTCCAAAAAGGGGTCATGGGGTGGGGGTACTATCCTGGAATATCAGGGCCTCCAAAACTGTGACAGGTAGTGAGGAAGTGACATGAGGAAATACACTCTTAAAAAGCTTGAAGGTGATCGTTGGATTTTGGGAGCCTGTACGTGGTTAGGCTGCCAAAAAGTCTCCCCATACTCGAGAGAAGTTGCAGAATGTGTTTTGAGCTTGTTAGTCCACATTATACCCATGACAAGAAGGAAGGGAAGAGGGTAAGTGCCACCCAAGTGTAGCATCACAATGGAAGATTTATTCCAATGGTTAAAAACACTTACAGGGTAAAACTTTAAAACACGCGTATCGTATGGTAGGTATCCGGCACTGTCCTCAGTCCTGTAGCACCGCCAGGGTCTGGTCCACTGGGGATCATTGAGGAAGGTATGGATGCTCTGTGGATGACAGGCTGTACTGTCGAGCCACCTCTTCCTCTCCTGGTGACGTCACGTCTGCCAGAGCATCTCACACTGGTTGGCGTGGACTTCCTGTCAACCACAGAGTGTCCATCCCTTCCTCAATGCTCCCCAGTGGACCGGACCCCGGTGGTGTTACAGGACTGAGGACAGTGGCGGATACCTACCATACGATAAGCGTGTTTTAAAGTTTTATCTTGTAAGTGTTTTTAACTGTTGGAATAAATTTTCCATTGTGATGCTGCACTTAGGTCGCGCTTCCCCTCTTCCCTTCCTTCTTGTCATTAACACAGAGCTGGCTCAACTCTGAGGACAGCAGCCTCCAGTGCCTCACATCTTTAGCCTTTATACCATACTATCTGCAACAAAGACTATATAGACTTTACAGTTCCATCTGCTGTAAGTTTTGCCTAAACATTTGTCTGCATGCACTCCTTGTGCCTGAACTTTCTGACTTTTTTTACACATTATACCTATGGCATGTGTGAGCAATATATCATTTAAAATAACCCATACAGTGCAGAGCCACTGAATTCTTATATATTCTGTGTTTTAAATAATTCTTTACGTAAAAATCGAAATCGAATAAAAAGTGTCACAAAGCAAAGTCCATAAATATATCTGATCCACGCAGTGCCCTCCAATCACCAATCAGCTTATGACACCAACAGTGCACACCACCTCCAACTTAAAAACCTGCATACCTCAAAGATGAGTTCAGTATGCTCTATATGAAATCACTCTTGTGGTATACCCTGCTATGATCTCCTTCCTCCCCTCCTGGGATACTGCTGTGTCAGCACATCTCTTTGCTCAGTGAACCACATGCAATCAAAAAGGCAGACTACATAGTGCTCTCCATTTCAACTCATTTATTAAAATGCCCCCATAAAAACACATTTACAAGATACAGTATACAGTCTAACACATCTGCTTGCTCACCACTCCACAGGGACCGCGGTGGCTGCATGACGTCACGGGCTCAGCTCCTCCCTCCTATACCTGTATTGTCCCATTGGGCTTCTTCAGTAGGTGTAGAAAACCAGTAAATATATACTTATTGGGATTTTTTTTACCAACGACATGTAGCATAATCCTCTCCCCAGACTCCTCCAAACACTGCTCCTCTCCAATGTGACCGGGCTGTTAAAATGAAGGATCTCTTGTGGATATGGATCATCTGTCTCCGGGTTGTCTCAGGTAGAGTACATAGGATAATGGAAGGAAGAGGCTTCATGGTGTAGTACTTCAAAGGTGTATATTTATTATAAAATATGTAGCACTTACATTCAAGAAAACAGTAAAAATCACAGTGGCAATACAGCCGTGGATCTTATATATTTTTTTTTTACACACATTATTAGCTAAAGTATTCAGGCTATCATAAGCAGCAGCACCTTCACTATATATATATATATATATATATATATATATATATATATATATATATATATATATATATATATATATATAATTTTTTGGGATAAGCGCAAATATATATATTTTACAATAAAATACCAATGTACAGTCCAAAGCCCATCAATTTGTGTATACTAGACGGGAGCCTAAACCATTGCACCAGAATCACAAGGAATCACAGGAACACAGGTAACAAGCTGAGATCAGTCAGCAACTTCAAGCACTGATACACTTCCTTATAAAGGCCCATGTGATGTGCTGCTGGGGACACTGGGTCCTAGAGCCCTTCTCCTGCTGCCAGTGCCATGACAGTGCCCCCCCCCCCAACGGGCAGCCTCCGGATGCCCATTTGGGCAAATTTTTCTGAGTATTTGGCCTGAAACTCTCAGAGGAATCTGGGGGCATGTAAATTGGCTTCGAGTTCCGGGGAGCTTTCTTCGGGTGGATATCCTTTCCACTTGATTAAGTAGTGGATCTGCCTATCTCGTTTTAAGAAATCTAAAATAGATTCCACCTCGTATTCAGTTTCCTCCTCAACAGTTACCGATGGTGGAGGTGGTTCCACTCTACCTGGAAAAGGATCCGGAATGGCCGGTTTGAGGAGAAAGGCGTGAAAGACTGGGTGGATCTTGTGTGAATCAGGCAGAGATAACTCGAAGGCAACTGGATTTATTACACGCTTAATGGGAAAAGGGCCAATATATCTCGACCCCAACTTCTTCGAAGGGCACGGTAACTTTAGGTTGACTGTTGATAGATATACTTCATCACCGACTTTAAGAGGGAGATTCCCTCTTCGTTTCTGTCAGAAACCATGAATCAGACCGAGACAGAAGTACAGTTAATCACACTTGTTAATTAATAATAAAAAGGTAAACAAAGTAAGGTAGTCAATACATAGCCAGAGTTCAATGGCAATGTCAGAGCCAGAGATCAACAAAGTAGTACAGCAAGCAGGAACAGGAGCCAGAAGGGATGTCAGCCAAGCAAGTCTTCAACAGGAATGCAGGAGAAAGTCTCTGAGATGTGACCAAAGGCGAAGGCAGAGATGAAGTGAGCTGGACGGCTTTAAGTAGGAAGGACTGACGAGCAAATCATCAACAGCTGAGTCACTGTGGAGAGAAAGGAGCTGGCAACTAGCTGACAGCTAAGCGGCCAGCTCAGAGAAGGAAGGGCTGAGCCCAGCCCTGACAGTGACCCCTCCTCAACGACCCCTCCCCCTTGGAGGACCACCGGGCTTGAGGGGAAAATGTCTATGGAAATCACGGAGGAGGACGGGGGCATGTACTGTACGTCCGAGGATGAGACCCAAGAGCGTTCCTCCGGACCGTATCCCTTTCAATTTACCAGGTACTGTATGCACCCACGGAACCTACGGGAGTCAACAATGGAATGTACTTAAAAACTCCTCATGGTTCTCAACCTGTAAAGCGGTTGCAGTCCAAAGGTTTCAATAAGGAGACATGAAACACATTAGAGATGCGCATACTAGGAGGAAGGTCCAACGCGTAAGCCACTGGGTTAATCCTGCGAAGGATACGGAAAGGCCCAATAAACCGAGGTGCGAACTTCAAAGAAGGAACACGAAGTTGGAGGTTGTGAGACGACAGCCAGGCTCTGTCCCCAACCTGGTAGGAAGGCGCAGGCAGGCGTCTGCAGTCAGCATGGAGTCTGTACCGATCATTAGCATGTCGCAAAGCCTCCTGGACTTGTGCCCAAGTGGAACGAAGACCATGGAGATGCTCATCTAAAGCAGGAATACTCTGCGGAACAAATGAGGCAGGCAACACGGAAGGTTGGAAACCATAGTTCGCCATGAACGGGGACAAACGGGAAGCTGAATTCAAGGCACTATTGTGAGCAAACTCTGCCCACGGTAAGAGGTCTGACCAGTTGTTATGATGGTCAGAAATATAGCAACGTAGGAATTACTCCAAGGACTGATTGGCTCGTTCTGTGGCCCCATTAGACTGCGGGTGATACGCAGAGGAGAAAGCAAGCTGAATACCTAACTGTGCACAAAAGGCTCGCCAGAACCAGGACACAAACTGACTACCCCTGTCTGAGACAATCACCTTGGGTAGCCCATGTAAGTGGAAGATCTCCCGAGCAAAAATAGAAGCCAGTTCCTTAGAAGTAGGCAACTTCTTGAGTGGAATACAATGCGACATTTTCGAGAACCGGTCAACCACCATAAGGATAACTGTGTTGCCCTCGGAGTTGGGTAACTCCACAAGGAAATCCATAGACAGGTAGGTCCAGGGCCTCTCTCCATTGGGTATGGGTTGTAGGAGGCCCACTGGAAGGTGTGGTGGAGTCTTACTCTGAGCACACTGAGTTACATCAGCACGTAGACTAGGCCACCAGAATTGTTGGGAAATGGCCCAAAAGAGTTGTTTCTTTCCAGGGTGGCCAGCAGCCTTGGGAGAATGGTAAGTCTGGAGCACGGCAGTATGGAGACTCTCGGGAACAAAGCAGCGGTCACAAGGTTTCTCAGGAGGAGCATCGACCTGAGCAGCAAGAATTTTGTCACCCAAAGGAGAAGTAAGACTGGTGCGAACCGTAGCCAGAATACGATCAGGAGGAATCACAGGAACTGGAACCGACTCCATCTTGGAAGTGGAGGAAAATTGTTGTGACAAGGCGTCAGTCCTTACATTCTTAGTACAGGGTAATAATGAGACAATGTAATTAAAACTCAACAAGAAAAGAGCATATCGTGCCCTTCTGGGAGAGAGGCGCTTAGCCTCAGACAAGAATGTGAGATTCTTTTGGTCAGTAAGAATGAGAACCGGGACAGTGGTACCTTCATGGAGATGTCTCCATTCTTTCAGGGCTAAAATGATCGCCAACAGCTCTCTGTCACCAATCTCATAATTGCACTCTGCTGGTGACAATTTCTTGGAAAAGTAGCCACACGGATGCATAGCGCACTCAGAGTTAGGACGTTGAGACAGAAGGGCGCCAACTCCAATCTCGGAAGCATCAACTTCTAGGATAAAAGGTAATGTAGGATCAGGGTGTGCCAACACAGTAGCAGAAACAAAGGCAACCTTGAGACTCTCAAAGGCCTTAATGGACTCCGGAGATCAACTCTGTGAGTTGCCATCTTTCCTGGTCATATCAGTCAAGGGCTTGACCAGAGACGAGACGTTACGAATAAACTTCCGATAATAGTTGGCAAAACCAAGAAAACGATGCAGAGGACGTAAACCCACTGGCTGAGGCCACTATAGGCCCGCTAAAAGTTTCTCTGGGTCCATCGAAAAACCAGCAGTGGAAATGACATAGCCCAGGAATTTCATCTGTTCACAGTGGAATTCGCACTTTTCCAATTTACAATAGAGATTGTTCTCTTGTAGTCTCTGAAGTACATGACAGACATCTGTGTGGTGTCTCTCCAAGGACTTATATAAAATATGAGGATATAATCGAGATTAAGGATGAGCCAAACACTCCCCAGTTCGGTTCGCACCGGAACTTGCGAACGGACTGATAGTTCGCGCAAACTTTCAAACCCCATTGAAGTCTATGGGACTCGAACGTGAGAAATCAAAAGTGCAAATTTGAAAGGCTAATGGGCAAAAGGGTTTGGGGACCCGGGTCTTGCCCTAGGGTACATGTATGAATGCAAAAAAAAGTTTTAAAAACGGCCGTTTTTTCAGGAGCAGTGATTTTATTGATGCTTAAAGTGAAAAAATAAAAGTGAAATATTCCTTTAAATATCGTGCCTGGGGGGTGACTATAGTATGCCTGTAAAGTGGTGCAGTTTTCCCGTGTTTAGAACAGTCCCTGCAGCAAAATGACATTTCTAAAGGAATAAAAGTCATTTAAAACTGCTTGCGGCTGTAATGTATTGTCGGGTCCCGGCAATATAGATGAAAATCATTGAGAAAAATGGCATGGGTGCCCCCCCCAGCCCATTACCAGGCCCTTTGGGTCTGGTATGGATATTAAGGGGAACCCCGCACCCACATTAAAAAAAAAGGCGTGGGGCCCCCAGGCCCTATATACTCTGAACAGCAGTATACAGGCGGTCCAAAGAAGACAGGGACTGTAGGTTTGTTCTTAAGTAGAATCTGTTTGTAATTTTGAACTGGTACATTTTTAAAGTGTAGCTCCAGCCAAAAAATCTATTTTTAAGCTTTTTGGAAAACATAAGGAAGGGTTATCACCCCTGTAATCTTTGTTTTGCTGTCTGTGCACCTGTTCAGAAGATTTCACCTCACTTTCTGTCCCAATGACAATTGGATTTTGAAAATTTGGGGTTTTTAGTGAAACAAGGAACTCTTACAGGAGAGAATTTCCCTTCCTAGGGGTAGATTTCCTCTCACTTCCTGTTGTCTCCTTCTGTTTGAAAGTAGGATTCGTTTGTAAGTTGGATGTCTGCAGAAATTTTGGCCTTAGGTGTTGGTGTTGCCACAACACTGTAAGCCCTCACAGTTACTCTTGGTGGGCGCAGGAACGGGCCCTGCTGTGAAATATTAGATCAAGAATTGTAATTACATGCCCCTGTTGAACAGGGGCAGAAAAACTGGGCCTTAGGCACAGGTGCTGGTGCCTCAACACTGCAACCCCTCACAGAAACTCTAGTTGGAGCGCATGAATGAGCCCTGCTGCAAATTATTGCAGCAAAAATTGTAATTGCATGCCCCTGGTAAACAAGGGCTGAAAAATTGGGCCTTAGTCACTGGTGCCACAACACTGCAACCCTTCACAGATACTATAGTTGGAGTGCAGGAATGAGCCCTGCTGCAAAGTATTGCATCAAAAATTGTAATTATACGGCCCTGTTAAACAGGGGCTAAAAAATTGGGCCTTATGCCGTGTACACACGGCCGGACTTTTCGACCAAACTTGTCCGACGGAAGGAATTTGTCGGACTATTCGACCACGTGTGGGCTTCATCGGACCTGTAGCAGACCTTTTCTGTTGAAAATGTGACGGACTTTAGATTTGGAACATGTTTCAAATCTTTCCGACGGACTAGAGTCCGGTCGAAAAATCCATTTGTCTGTATGCTAGTCCGACGGACGATAACCGACAGTAGGGCAGCTATTGGCTACTGGCTATCAACTTCCTTATTTTAGTCCGGTCGTACATCATCACGTACGAATCCGTCAGACTTTGGTGTGATCGTGTGTAGGCAAGTCCGTTCGTTAGAAAGTCTGTCGAAAGTCCGTCGTAACTCCGTCCAAAGTCCGTCGGAAAGACCGTCGGATCTTTGATGCTGAAAAGTCCGCCCGTGTGTACAGGGCATTAGGCACTGGTGCTGGTGTTACAACACTGCAACCCCTCACAGATACTATAAATGGAGCGCAGGAATGAGCCCTGCTGCAAAATATTGCATCAAAAATTTTAATTACATGCCCCTGTTAAACAGGGGCTGAAAAATTGGGCCTTAGTCACTGGTGCCACAACACTGCAACCCTTCACAGATACTATAGTTGGAGTGCAGGAATGAGCCCTGTTGCAAAGTATTGCATCAAAAATTGTAATTATACGGCCCTGTTAAACAGGGGCTGAAAAATTGGGTCTTATGCCGTGTACACACGGCCGGACTTTTCGACCAAACTTGTCCGACGGAAGGAATTCGTCGGACAATTCGACCATGTGTGTGGGCTTCATCGGACCTGTAGCGGACCTTTTCTGTTGAAAATGTGACGAACTTTAGATTTGGAACATGTTTCAAATCTTTCCGACGGACTAGGGTCCGGTCGAAAAATCCATTTGTCTGTATGCTAGTCCGACGGACGAAAACCGACGGTAGGGAAGCTATTGGCTACTGGCTATCAACTTCCTTATTTTAGTCCGGTCGTACGTCATCACGTATGAATCCGTCAGACTTTGGTGTGATCGTGTGTAGGCAAGTCCGTTCGTTAGAAAGTCTGTCGAAAGTCCGTCGTAACTCCGTCGAAAGTCCGTCGGATCTTTGATGCCGAAAAGTCCACCTGTGTGTACAGGGCATTAGGCACTGGTGCTGGTGCCACAACACTGCAACCCCTCACACATAATCTAGTTGGAGTGCAGGAATGAGCCCTGCTGCAAAGTATTGCATCAAAAATTGTAATTATATGCCCCTGTTAAACAGCGGCTGAAAAATTGGGCCTTAACCACTGGTGCAACAACACTGCAACCCCTCACAGATACTATAAATGGAGCGCAGGAATGAGCCCTGCTGCAAAGTATTGCACCAAAAATTGTAATTACACACCCCTGTTAAACAGGGGCTGAAAAATTGGGCCTTAGGCACTGGTGCTGGTGCCACAACACTGCACCCCTCACAAATACTCTAGTTGAGCGCAACAACGAACCCTCCTTGCAAAGTATTGCAACAAAAACTGTAATTACATGCCCCTGTTAAACAGGGGCTGAAAAATTGGGCCTTAGCCACTGGTGGCAACGCCCAGAACCAAAAAATATTCGTACAAGCTTTCAGCATGATCATTGAGAAGGAACAGGAGAGGCACTCAGCATAACAGGATAGTCACTCAGCATCAGCATAGGCAGTCTTGAAGGGATCTCACATTAAAAAAAAATTATTCGGTTACATCAGCATCGGGTGCTTGGTAGCTGGTGATCCAAACTATAAAGAAAATGCTGCGCTATCCAGTGAGACAAACTAAAGAACTATAGCTGCTAGCACACAACAAACCAAGTTCCCAAAATGAAAAATATTACAGTGCAGAGCTAAACCTACATGCATGAGTATGAAATAGTGTACACCTATGAAACAAAGTGACATGTAGTGACAAGCATCAAAAATATATATATAAGCAGTGGCCTGCTATAAGTGGACAAAATAATGTCTATATAAGATGTGATAAAAACAAAAGTCCATAAATAGTGAGGTAGGTGTAAGTCTTCTCTGAAAAAGAAGGGGGTACCATGTATCCTGGGGGGACTAAGGACACTCGAATGGGAAGGCGGCCACAAATACCAAAGCACACAAAACTTCAAGAAGAAAAGATGGGTACCCTTACCAGATCCGTAGGACGCATCTGCCGTATAGCAGTGCGTCTATCAGGCATAAGAGGGTGTTTGTCCAGGATAACCAACCGGATGGCGTCCTCTGGGTCTCAATCACCGATGAGGGATGGTTGTTTTGGGCAGGCGTTAGACCTCCGGCACACACGATCTCCGGTTCCGGAACAAGTTGGTCAGGGGAGAATAATTCTCAGTGGGCCCATGGAGGAAGAAAAAGGGAACTCCACATAGTGTAGATCAAAATGGGGTTTTTAATGTCCCAAAAAACGTACAAAATACAGGTGATCACGAACAGATAAAAAGTATTAAAAATGGCAATGTGGGAAGCTGAGAGAGCTGGCCCAGCTCTCTCAGCTTCCCACATTGCCATTTTTTATACTTTTTATCTGTTCGTGATCACCTGTATTTTGTACGGTTTACGTGTGGGAAGCTGAGAGAGCTGGCCCAGCTCTCTCAGCTTCCCACATTGCCATTTTTTATACTTTTTATCTGTTCGTGATCACCTGTATTTTGTACGTTTTTTTTACATTAAAAACCCCATTTTGATCTACACTATGTGGAGTTCCCCTTTTCTTCCTCCATGGGCCCACTGAGAATTATTCTCCCCTGACCAACTTGTTCCGGAACCGGAGATTGTGTGTACCGGAGGTCTAACGCCTGCCCAAGACACCCATCCGTCATCGGTGATTGAGACCCAGAGGACGCCATCCGGTTGGTTATCCTGGACAAACACCCTCTTATGCCTGATAGACGCACTGCTATATGGCAGATGCGTCCTACAGATCTGGTAAGGGTACCCATCTTTTCTTCTTGAAGTTTTGTGTGCTTTGGTATTTGTGGCCGCCTTCCCATTCGAGTGTCCTTAGTCCCCCCAGGATACATGGTACCCCCTTCTTTTTCGGAGAAGACTTCCACCTACCTCACTATTTATGGACTTTTGTGTTTATCACATCTTATATAAACATTATTTTGTCCACTTATAGCAGCTGGTGATCCAAGACTGATTCATTTTTATGAAGGTCAGCCGATTGACCCCAATTATGGGCCGTTACACGCCACTCGAATTTGGCGCGAACAGCCCATAATGTTCGAAATTCGGCGAACGGCCGAACAGACAATGTTCGAGTTGAACATGAGTTTGACTCGAACACAAAGCTGATCCCTAGTCGAGATAAACCACCACACGTAACTGCAACAAATCGCGGAGGACATCGTTAATGAACTACTAGAAAACTGCCGGGGCATTACAAAGGTCAAAAGGCATTACGAGATACTCATAATGACCTGATCTGATATTAAGCGCAGTTTTCCACTTGTCGCCCTCCTTAATCCTGACAAGATTGTATGCCCCTCTCAAATCAAGCTTCGTGAAAACCGTTGCCCCCTTGAGGAGGTCAAATAACTCCATAATCAACAGAATGGGATAGGCATTCTTAATCGTGAAACGATTAAGACCCCTATAATCGATACAAGGTCTCAGTTCACCACTCTTCTTCTTCACAAAAAAGAAACCAGCACCAGCAGGAGACGAGGATTTGCGGATGAAACGAGAAAGTGCGTCTACAACATACTCCTCCGTGGCCTTATCCTCCAAGACCGACAAAGGGTAAACCCGGCCACGAGGGGGTATGGCACCAGGTTGAAGGTCAATTGCGCAATCATACGACCGGTGTGGGGGCAAAGTACCGCCTTGACCTTTGTCAAAGACATCGCTAAAATCGCGGTACTCCTCCGGCAGGGAGGAGAGTGAAGAGGTGCACAGGACTTTGGCTAACTTCTGGAAGCATCTCTCACTGCACTGTGGCGACCAGGACAGAACCTCAGCATGGAGCCAATCAAAAGAAGGGTTGTACCTCTGTAACCAAGGATAACCAATAACCAGCGGAAACTTAGGTGAGGAAATAACTTGGAATTGGATTATCTCATGGTGAAGGGCCCCTACGGCCATGGACAACGGAACAGTCTCATGAGTCACATGGGCAGGCTGTAGAGGTCTCCCATCAAAATCCTCAATGGCAAGTGGAGGGTCACGCAGCTGCAGCGGAATCGAGTGCTTCGATACAAAGGCAGCATCAATGAACAGGCCTGCAGCCCCAGAGTCGATTAGAGCCTGTATCTCGACGGATGACTCAGCCCAAGACAGGGTAACTGAAACCAGGGGCTTATCTTTCTGGGAAACTGGAGACGAAACAACGAAACTACCTAAGGTCTGTCAGTGACAGGACCTCAAGGTTCGGGCGTTCCCTGGAAGGGTAGGACAAGACTTTAAAAAGTGATCAGCCTGGCCACAATAAAGGCACAATCTCTCCCTCCTCCTAAGGGCTCTCTCATCCGCAGAGAGACACGTGAAGCCCAAGTGCATGGGTTCATCTTCACAGGCCGACTCGGTACCAGGAGGCATGGGAGGTGAGAGAGGCACGGGTGGGACTGCAAAGCTCGGAGACAAATGTAGAGGAGGCTTGCGCCAGCGCTCCTTACAAGAGAGTCTTTCTCTGAGTCTGGAGTCAATGAGGATGGCAAATGTGATCAACCTCTCCAGCTCAGTGGGTATATCTCAGGCTGCTATCTCATCCTTGATGTTATCCGAGAGACCATGAGAGAAGGCAGCCACAAGGGCCTCATTGTTCCAAGCAACCTCTGCTGCCAGAGTATGCAATTCAATGGTGTAATCGGCAACAATTCTCGTACTCTGTTTGATGGACATGAGGCTTTTGGCAGCAGAAGCGGAGCATGCGGGAACGTCAAATACCCTTTTGAAGGAAGCCACAAATTCTGGGTAATTCAGGACCACGGGTTTTTGCGTCTCCCATAGAGGGTTTGCCTAGGCCAAGGCTCTCTCATAAAGCAAAGATATCACAAAACCTACTTTGCTTCTGTCTGTGGGAAACGCCTGGGGCAGCATTTCAAAGTATATCTCAACCTGGTTGAGAAACCCTCTGCATTGAACTGGATCGCCCCCAAATCGCTGGGGAAGCGGAGTGGAACCAGACATGCCTCTTATAGAGGTAATATTTGAGGCGGGTGCCTGCACAGAGACTGGAGCAGCAGCAGGGACGGCCTGCAATGCAGGTTGTACCAGAGCAGCCACAGTGAAAGATTCCAGGTGAGCCGTGCGACTCAGGAGCGTTTGTAACACCAAGGCAAACTGATCCATTCGGTGATCCTGGTCATCCAATCTGGAAAAAATATTACCAACAAGTGGACTGACTGCATCTTCTGAATTCATGCCCTTCGCCTACTGTCAGAAACCATGAATCAGACCGAGACAGAAGTACAGTTAATCACACTTGTTTAAGAATAATAAAAAGGTAAACAGAGTAAGCGTAGTCAATACATAGCCAGAGTTCAGTAACCAGATCTGGTAGTCAGCCAATAACAATGTCAGAGCCAGAGATCAACGTAGTAGTACAGCAAGCAGGATCAGGAGCCAGAAGGGACGTCAGCCGAGCAAGTCTTCAACAGGAACGCAGGAAAAAGTCTCTGAGATGTGACCAAAGGCGAAGGCAGAGATGAAGTGAGCTGGACGGCTTTAAGTAGGCAGGACTGACAAGCAGATAATCAACAGCTGAGTCACTGTGGAGAGAAAGGAGCTGGCAATTAGTCGACAGCTGAGCAGCCAGCTCAGAGAAGGAAGGGCTGAGCCCAGCCCTGACAGTTTCCTGTCAAAGAACCTCTTATAGTTGGACTGAGCCTTTTTTATACATTCTTAGAGGGATAGGTAATTTCGTTGTATGAAGGCAAGTCTGTCCTGTACAGCAGGAACTGCTGATTTGGGTATAGTCTCAGGTATAGCGGAAGGGTGGAATCCATAGTTGGCCCAGAATGGGGACTGGGAGTGAGCCTGCGCAGGATCCTGGAGGCAGACGTGCTCTGAACGGGCTCTGCACGCTCCGACCCGACACAGCTACAAACAGCGCAGACAGCGGGGGAAAAGCGCCGGTAACCATTAGGAGAGCATCCCAGGACGGTAATGAACCAGCAGGCGTAAGGACAACCAAAAAGGGGACGCAATAAACAGCCCAAATCGACCGGAGGAGCGGGGCCCTCCCCCGGACACAAGCCGCAATCCAAGATGGCGCCAGGACGGCCGGACACACGAGGCAGCACACCTTCCAGGGCTGACAAAACCCTGCAGATGGAGGACAAACAGAACGATCCTGACCATATCAAGGATCCATTCTCCTCACAATCTTCTGGAGACATAGAAGACCAGCAGGGTGAGTCCTTATCACAGCCCCCTTACAGAGCTATGCGAGAGCCTGGTGACTCCCCTGTATCCTCCATGGACAGAAACATGGCTGAACTGACAGAGGCCATGTTCAGTCAGCCCAGCCCTGACATCCCCGAGCCTCAGAAGGCACACTACTCTGGTGATGCAGTATTACTTGCACAATTCTCCACTATGCTACAACAAGAGCTTTCCAAATCATGTACTATAATTACCACCAATCTCGAGAAAGATATTCAAAGCATAGGAGAGAGATTTGAACTTATTGTAACTAAGGTAGACAATACGGTGAAAAGGGTCAATCAGAATTCCAATATGATTACTGATCTTCAGGACAGGCTAGAGGAGGCCTATACTAAGATCGAAGACTTAGAAAATCGCTCTCGAAGGTATAACCTGCGTATACGTGGCCTACCTGAAACACACACTGATTTAGAGGGCGCCATGAGAGAGCTAATGAAAGAACTGATTCCTGACATTGATTCACATCAAATAGAGATTGACTGAATCCATCGGGCCCTAATTGCCCCAAGAACAGATGGCCTACCACGTGACATCATAGTCAAACCGCACTATTACTGCATAAAGGAGAAGATGCTGTTTGCAGCCCGCTACAAACAGGACTTGACATTATATGGAACACCTATCCAACTTTTCACCGATTTAGCCCCATCCACGGTGCAAAAACGAAGAAACCTAAAGCCCTTGCTACAACAGCTAATTAACAAACAGATAAAATATCGACGGGCATTCCCCTTCAGGCTGTCTTTCACATATGTATTCCTGTGGGTATAATTGAGAAAAAGTCGCCACTACTCAAAATACCGCCACTGCGCCTCTGGATAGATACAGAGTATGTGGAAGCTGCCACTTAAAAGGATAAAATATAAAATCTGAATTTTAACTACTGGTCAATCTGGGATATTGACACAAAGTCAAAATAGCGGCGCTAAATGTTTGTGCACAAGGAGTATTAAATCCCCTAAAGTGACATGTGACTCACAATTTACAAATGAGAATATAACTGACATGTGCTAAAATATAATAAATGCTAAAGCACTAAATTGACAAATAGCACTAAACACCCTGTGACAAGTGAAGTGATATGATGTAGCTAGTGAAGCTACAAAAAAAAAAATGTTTCCAAAATATAAAAAATAAAGTCCATAAAATATTGAAGAGGATCTATAGTCAATGTGAAGATCTCTTAATCCATTCACCACACCAATGTGTCTGTGATTCCACTCCCCTAAAGAAACGCACTCACCGAATTCACATACCTACATTCTCATGTTAGGCTAAAGCGCATTTAAACCACATGGAAAGGGTTTTAGAGCAAGCATCCGAACTCCAGCCGTGCGTCTCATATAATCTCCACATGTGAATAAAAAAGTGTACCAATAGTGTAATACCGTAAACAAAGCTTTAATGAAAACACTAAACAGCCTTCAAGATTTAAACTCACATGGTACAAGTTAAAAGACAGCAAAAGTGACTAAGGTAAGCCTTTCAAAGCCTCCAGCAGCGGATCAAACAGCCGCGGCAAACCCAAGGTGTGCAGGCATAAGGCATAAGGTTGAATCTCACCCCTCCCTTGATTCTGGATCTAAACCTGCTCGTCAACTTGCTGGTGTGTCAAGCAACGTCCTGCCTCAATGATGTTGATTGCCGTACAGCCACGCCCCCGACATGTTTCGTCACAAGGACTTACTCATGGGATTGGCTGAACGGCAGGACAATCAATCCCTATATATCCTAGTAATAAGTGGAGCGCAGCTCACTGAACTGAGCATGTGCGTGTCTCATGACCCCGCAGCAGGAATATCCAGACATTTAACTGGACAGGGCGGCTGCCGAAAGGAGCTTACACAAAGCCAATATGTAAAACCACACATGAACAGACTCGTGGCGGGAATGTAGATTTAAATGGTGGCCCTAATAAGATAATATAATAATAACAACCTATACATCAATGTATCGAAACCTGATGTACTGTTGCCTTCTGTACTGTGCAAGGTGTGCACACGCTTTAGTTCCTTGGGTCGGGGCGGCAACACATGCCACCCACCAGCAAGACTACTTTCCTCAGAGGAGGATGGTACCCTTGCTCACACAGGTCCGGATATTACATCCGGTAGGGGTTATTCCCCACAAAGTAGCTAACACACTCAGGTATATTATGTATGCAAGTTTAGGCTTACGGCCTACAAATTTTTCCTTGTTTAATCTTTTGTTTCTTATTCTTTTCTCTCCCCCTCCCCTTCCTTCACTATCGAGCCCTGACTCTGTGCCCCACTCATGTAGTCTGGTCTTGGAAGGTACAGAAGCGGAAGAAATCCGCCCTAACAGTCCCATCCATATCCTCAGTGACACAAGGTAAGAGTGCTCTGCCCTACCACGATGGCTAAAACATACTCAACTGACTACTCGGTAATTATACATAATGTACATGGTTTCAACTCCCCAATTAGAAGAACCAAGGCCTTCCATTTTTACCATAAACAAAAAGCCGATGTCCTTTTGCTTCAAGAAACCCACTTCTCTAACACTTCGGCCCCTCGATACCTTAATATTAAATACCCACAGTTTTACTTAGCAAGTGCTTCTGACAAAAAGGGTGGAGTGGCGGTATGCTTTTCAAAGCGGACCCCCTTCTCGCCCATCACGATAGTGAAGGATAAAGGAGGCAGATATGTTATGGCAGTGGGATGACTCCATGATCAGGTAGTCTCTTTTATATCATACTATGCCCTGAACACGGGACAGATAGAGTTCTTTAGCAAAATGTTCAGGATACTAATGCCCAAGGTACAAGGTCAGGTGATCATAGGGGGAGACAGCAATATCCCGCTAGATAGGATTATGGACAAATCAGACCCCACTAAACTGACTCTTAAAAGGCCACCAACGGGGAGCAGTAAGGTAGCACACCCATTCCACCTCTATGATCTGCCAGATGCATGGCGGGAGAGTAATCCCACTACCAGGGACTATACGCATTATTCACAGGTACATCATACGTATTCCAGAATAGATCATTTACTAGTACGTACCCCTATACTCCCGTACCTAACGTCGGTTAAAATACTGTCCACTCCATGGTCTGATCACTCCCCAATCAAACTCTCCACCACGGGACTCTGGAAGAAATCTACCCCCTCTCCATGGCGACTTAACGCAAGCTTACTAAACGACCCTATACTATACACCGAGATTGAAAAATAAATACAGAGCTGCTTTACAAATAAAAAGTCGCCGGACACTTCTCCCATAATCAACTGGGTGGCCCATAAGGCTACGATACGGGGTAAATTGATTCAAATAGTGGCCAGAGCGAAAAGGTCCCGGGAACAAACCATCAATCAATTAGAAGCAAACCTAGATTCGCTAATGAAGGAACAGTACAGAACCCCTCAGATAGACATTAGACACAAAATAGACAAAGCAAGATTGGCACTCAATCTAAGTTTGACCACTTAAGCAGAGAAACACATTAGCTGGTCAAAGCATAAGTATTACACCATAGGGGACAAACTGACCACAATGTTAGCCAGGAAGCTAGTACCCCGACCAGATACGCCCACGTTGCCCAAATTACGACTACCCACTGGACACCCTACCCAAAACCCTGAACTAATTATCAAAGAATTCCATAAATTCTACTTGAGACTGTACAGCTCATCGACTAAATACGAACCACTAAAGACGGAACAGTTCTTCTGCGATATACAACTGCCCAAACTAACACAAGCCCACATGGAACTGATGGATAAAGAATTTACGGAAGTAGAAATTAAGATGAGGAATGGGCGTGACCGGAGGTTGAGGGGAGGGGAAGGACGTTGCGGACCGGACCCAGCTGCTCTACCCAATGCCTGCGCTAGAAATCTAGCTGCGGTAGCGGCTCTCCCTATTCCTATGCTGGCCGGTTCTCATGGAGGCAGGGGACATAACTAGCCTGGCGATATAGATCCGACCAGGGCCCCGTCCTGTGTCTTCCTGGGGACAGGAGCCTGCACGCCCATCGGAGCAGCTGCACTGGCTGAGAAGGGGGGAGGACACTGACAGGCAGAACAGCTGATCGGACGGCCGGGCGGTGAGGACATTTCAGGTACACTGTGTGGCTGTGTGCGGTGAGAGAGCCCGCCCGTAGTGTTCCTGGTTGAAGAGCTTGTAACCTGCCCCCCCTGGTGTGTTCCCTTGATGAGATCCGGATGTGGAGATTGGGGGGAGGACGCTGATGCTGACAAGTTGAACAGCTGATCGGA
Organism: Aquarana catesbeiana; assembly: GCF_042186555.1. Taxonomy (NCBI): domain Eukaryota; kingdom Metazoa; phylum Chordata; class Amphibia; order Anura; family Ranidae; genus Aquarana; species Aquarana catesbeiana. The sequence goes on along the minus strand of NC_133328.1, from coordinate 412,089,979 downwards.
TGATCGTGCGGTGTGAACTTTTCAGGTACGCTGTGTGCTGTAAGAGAGCCTGCCAGTGGTATTCCCTGGAGGGGTTCTTGGATTCGCCCCCCCCTGGCACGTCCCTTGGTGTGTTCTCGTTGTGGTGTGTGGGAAGGAGGACGCCGAAGGCCGGAGCGGTCGTTGTAAGAGGGGGAGCGTGTGCATTAAGCTAGCATTTTTGTTTGCATAGCCAGTGGTGGTTCTCCCCTGGGGCAATCAGTATACTCCTTGGGAAGAGGGAGGAGGCGTCTGGTAGAGACTGTGTAGCCCTTTATTCCGGAAGACCCAAGGGGTGTTTGGAGGCAAGATGACCAGGAAGAAAGGGGCAGAGGAGGCTGCAGCACAGGAAGGAGCTGGGGCACACAACACGCGTGGCCCCAAGGATAAAGCAGGTCAGGGAGCAGCCGCAAAACTGGAGCGCTTTGCCCATACACCGAATTGCACGCCTAAGAAAAGTAGCCAGGTGGGGGGTGCGCAACACCAGGGGGCGCAGGCCAACCACCTTGGGGGAAGGAAAAGCCAAGGACCAGCAGAAATAGGTGTACCGATACTTTCGGAATCGGCATCACAAACACATTTGGAAAGGGTGAGTGGATCGAGCAATGAAACAATAGAAGGTAAAGGGCCACTAGAGCAGGAGCCATCTCTAAAGGACATTCTCCTAGCAATTAATGTCTGTAAAACTTCCTTGTCGGATTTATCGGATCAGCTTAGAGGTATTAGAGAGGATTTATATATGCTGAAACGGGATATGCAGGAGGTATGTGCGCGGACTACTGCTCTCGAGGAGAGACTCAGTCAGGTCGAAGACGACGTGAACCCAATGAGACATGAAATCAAAAGGTTGAAGGAGCAAGTGGATATGTGCTCACAGAAGATGGATGAATATGAAAATAGGGCACGTAGGAAGAACGTGAGGGTATTGGGTCTCCCCGAAAGGAGCAAGGGTAATAACCCCGTAGAATATATGGAAGGCTGGTTCAGGGACATGTTCGGCAAAGACTCTTTTTCTAAATATTTCGCAATTGAACGTGCACACAGAGTTGCCTCTAGGGCTCCATTGTCAGGGGGTCAACCAAGGCCTCTCATTGTCAAACTTCTGTTTTTTAGAGATAAAGTCACTATCCTCCAGAAAGCAAGGGAGATGAAAAACATACAGTATAACGGCGCAAGAATATCCCTATACCCAGATTTTTCCCCTGAGCTGCAGAGACAGAGGGCAAAGTTTATAGAGTGTAAACGGAAACTTAAGCAGCACAAAATTGGTTATGCGCTATTATACCCAGCCCGCTTGCGGGTAACAGCAAATGGGGAGGTGAAGCTCTTTAATGCCCCTGCAGAAGTTTTTTCATGGCTGGAGAAGTATGAAGGGAGGCCACAGCATGGTGAAGGTCTATAGAGGGTGGGGGGGGGAAGAGGAGAAGGAAAAAATACGTTTTTGGGGTTTTTTGCTCTTTGGACTAATGGTCATTTAAATTTTTGGATTTTTTTTTTTTTTCTCCCCTTCTTCTCTTTCCTTCCCCCTTGCATTGATGTAGTTTCTTTTTTCTTTTCTTTTTAGAAGTGAAGGTGTAGGGGGGTAGCAGATTTAATCCTTTTCACATTGGTTAGGTTGGGGGTAATTCCCCTCTTATAAAGGTTCGGGTAGCAACGTAAAAGGAGGTACACCCACGTTTAGAGGGTTAAACACGGTCACTTTGGAAGCCCAGGAGAGGGGCCCAAGGGTGGGCGAAGGGGGGGTGGGGGAAGGGGGGGAGGGAGGGATGGGGTGGGGGGGATGTGGGGGTGAGGATTGGAAGAAAGGGTATGTATAAGGTGGTAAGGGGGGAGGAGGGTGGTAGGGGTGTGGTGTGGAATGTAGTGAGAAGTATTGACTGTACACGAAAAGTAAAATCACTAAAATTTCAAATATTAGTCACAACAGTTTTAGAGATGAGTACTATTTTTTGCAAAGTTAAGACACAGGAACATGTGAATGTTAGGCACTAAAGGTGGTAGGATGGTAACTTCAGGGATATTTAGATGTGTGAATGTATGTTCATGGAATGCACGGGGGGTAAAGGAGATGTGGAAAAAACAGGCAATTTTTTCTATGGCCAGGTCAAGGGATGTCGGGATACTCTGTCTTCAGGAGACCCACCTGGATAAAGGTACAACTAGTGTTTTGAGAAATAGGAACTATCAGGAGCAGTATCATTCAACATACACCTCGTATTTAAGGGGTGTGAGTGTATTGATAAGCACTGGGCTGGTTTTCTCCTGTAGACAGAGTAAACTGGACAAGAAGGGCCGGTATGTTTTTTTGTTTTGTAATATTGAGGGCCGGGATTGTATTCTGGCAAGTGTGTATATACCTCCACCATTCAGCACAGAGATACTCAGTGAACTGATAAGCTTTATAGCGGATAAACCTGGGGTGCCGGTAATAGTGACGGGGGACTTTAATATGGCTATGGACAACTACTTAGATAGGTTCCCGACAAGGGTGGTCTCTGGAGGGGTACCCAGGGGTCCGCTCCTTCAATTTTGCAATGAGTTAGGGTGGGTGGATATCTGGAGGAAGTGGCACCCGGATGTGAAGCAATACTCTTGCCACTCTAGAACACATGCCACTCTCTCTAGGATCGATTTAGTGCTCTGCAATGAGGAAGCCCTAAAGATAGTGGCGGGGGTAGACTACGAGCCAAGGGGGCTCTCAGACCATTCGCCAGTAGTTTTTTCAGTTAGAACGGGGTTGAATTTTGGAGGGAGGGAGTGGAAATTGAACCCCTTTTGGCTCGAAGTAATTGAGGATGACGGGGGGATTGTAGGAGATCTAAAAGAATTTATAGAGCGGAATTCAGGTTCCACCCCGCTAGGTATAACATGGGACGCCCTGAAGGCGTTCCTTAGGGGGATCCTTATACAGAAAATCTCCTCTGCCAAGAAGAAATCACAGGTCAAGGAACATATAATAAAGGAACTGGTGAGGGAAGCGGAAAGCAGATATGTGGAAGAACCAACTTTAGCCAGATATGAGGGCTGGGTAGAGGGTCAGGAGGAATATAGGAAATTAGTTCTGGAGAAAGAGGAAAAAAGGAGAATGTTTCAGAAGCAGAATCTTTTTGGGGAAGGGGAATTAGTGGGAAGAACCTTGGCGCTGATAGCTAGAGCAAATGGCCCCTCATCCACTATACCAGCAATATGGGATAGGGGAGGGAGGATTATAAGGACTACCCCCGGTATAGTGGAGGTGTTCAAAGAGTATTATGATGACCTGTACAAGGCCCCACAGTTGGATGTAGAGGGTGAGATGTGGGAATTTTTTGAAAAACTGAAAATTGTCCCGTTATCCAGCGAAGACAGGGAAATTTTGGAAACCCCGTTAACACAGGCAGAGCTGCAAAGCGTGGTAATGGAAATGGTGAATCAGAAAGCACCAGGACCCGATGGCTTGCCTATAGAAATTTACAAGAAATATGGAGATGTTTTGCTCCCAAAATTACTGGAAGTTTTAAACGGGGCCGTGGTGGAAGGTAGTTTGCCCATGTCCATGACAGAAGCCACTATCATAATCTTGCTGAAAGAAGGGAAGAATCCGTTAGAAGTATCCTCCTATAGACCAATCTCACTCTTATGTACAGATATTAAGATCCTGGCAAAAGTTCTAGCAAATAGGTTAAAAAAGATAATTGCTAAAGTAATACATTTGGACCAAACAGGTTTTATACCGGATAGATCGGTAAGCGTGAACATCAGGCGTGTCTATGGTAATGTACAATTACCTATAGAGAAGGGGGGGAATAGAGCCATTCTATCTTTAGACGCGGTCAAGGCTTTCAATAGCCTTGAATGGCATTATTTGTGGAAAGTACTGGCAGAGTTTAAATTTGGTCCTAATTTTGTGAAATGGCTGAGAATTTTATATGACAAACCAAGAGCTAAAGTCAGGGTCAATGGGGGTTCCAGTTGGGGAGGGGAACGAAACAGGGGTGTCCTTTATCGCCCCTGCTCTTCACCCTCGCAGTGGAGCCACTGGCAGTGGCTTTAAGAACGTCACAAGAGTTTCGTGGGTTTAGAAGAGGGAGCGAGGAAGAGAAAGTCGCAATGTATGCGGATGATATTCTGCTATTTTTGGAGGATACACGGTCCTCACTGCTAGCAGCTATGAGACTGATTAAAGAATTTGGTCATTTCTCCGGTTTAAAAATCAGCTGGGAAAAATCTTCACTCCTGCCGATAGACCCCCTGGTAGACCCGCTTCCGAGACAGGTAGATTCAATAAGGGTGGCAAATCAAATTAGGTATTTAGGGGTGAATATAACAAAAGACCCGGGACAGTACATAACAGGTGATATGGTACCACTAATGGTGAAGTTAAAGCAAAAGAGCCAGGTATGGGGCAGTCTTCCCCTCTCGGTCGCCGGTAGATGTAACCTTATCAAGATGATATGGATGCCGCAAATTCTATTCGTAATACACAATTCTCCTGTCTGGATCCCAAAACATTGGTTTGAAAAGATGGACAGTTCATTCAGAGAATTAATCTGGAGGAATGGAGTGGCAAGGATTGGTCTGCGGGTGCTTCGACGGCCGAGGGAGGAGGGAGGCCTGGCCCTACCGGACCCCTGGAGCTATTTTTTGGCAGCTCAAATGCAGTTCATGAGGGGCAGCAACCTGCCTGAAGTGAGGGCAGGAGGTAGCGGTATATGGCTAAACAACAGTGGTCATGATACAGTTGTGGAAGCAGTGGAGGCAGAATCTTTTGTGCATAGCTGTCCCACAACTCAGTTAATGATTAGAAGCTGGAAGACCGTGAAGGCTGTGTTAGGGTATACGGGGTTCTCTGAGTTTTCTCCAATATGGAATAAAAAAAATTTAAAAGAGCTTATAACGTTGGGGAAAATAGAGGAGTGGGATAGGAGAGGTATACATTGCTTGGCACAGCTGTATAGGGCGGGGAGACTGAAGTCATTTCAAGAGCTAAGAGAGGAGTTTGCATTCCCCAATAGGCTATTTTTTGGATATCTGCAAGTGAGGCATGCCCTGGAGACACAATTCAGAGGAAAGGGGATAGAGTGGAACGAAATGCCTTTGTTGAGGAAAGTGGTAAACAATAGTGGCTCGGGGGGGCTGATCTCAGAAATGTACAGGGGCATAAATATGGCAGGGCGGGAGGGGGTAGTGGAGTTGAAGAAAAGAGCTAAATGGGAGGAAGAGATTGGGACTATTACGGAGGCACAGTGGAAGTATGTTCTAGCATTAGGGCCTAGGATCTCTCTGTCACCGGCACAAGGGGTATCCCATGTGTATCTGGTCTATAGACTATACTATACTCCAGAAAAACTATTTAGGTTTGGAAGGAGGCGAGATGTGAAATGTCAACGTTGCGGGGACGGGAGAGGGGACCTGATGCACATGTTCTGGCGATGCCCCAAGCTATATAGGTATTGGGAAGAAATAGTGGAGAAAATCAACGTAGTATTCAGGACCTCGTTAGTCATGGAAGCCAGAACCTGCCTTTTGAGCCTGATGGAGAACAATAGTATGCTGAAAGACACCCAAACCGCAATAATAAGATGCCTATTCCAGGGTAGGAAGATTATAGCAAGAAAGTGGAAGGCAAAAGCCCCCCCAACAGTAGTAGAATGGCTGAGAGAGGTTAATGATATGATTATGAAGGAGGAGTTTTGGTATAGGAAAAAAGGTAGTTTGAAGAAACATAAGAAGATATGGAAGCAATGGCTGGAGTATGAATGGTCTGATTAGGTACGAGAGGATTAGGTAGAATGGGTGGAGTGAGTATGGGGTGGAGGGAGGCTGGAAGGTATGGCGTGATGGAGGGAGGGGAGGTGTGGAGGGGTATTACAGGGGAATATGTTTGGGGATGCTGTCCTTTGTTTCTCTGCTTTTTAGTAGGCCGACTTTTCTTAAGAAGTTTTTATACGAGATGAGTACACTATTTGCTTGGTTGGATAAGTCTTTTTTTTTTTTTTTCTTCATATTTAAAAGAGGAAAAAAAGGGGGCGTGTATAAATAAAGGGGAAAAAAAAGAAAAAAAAGAAGGGAAAAAAAAAAGGGAAAAGAAAGGAAATAGAGAGAAAAAAGCCACAATGATGTGAATAATGCGAGGAGATAAATTTTGATTTTCAAAGTTGATACAATGTCTCTCAAGAAGATTTTCGCTGAAGTGGTTAAAAGAAAAATAAAAAAAAAATAAAAGAAATTAAGATGGCCATTAAGACCATCCACCCCTCAAAGGCCCCAGGACCAGATGGTTTTTCCGGCCATTACTATAGAAAGTACCAGGAAATGCTTGCTCCACACTTATGTTCCTATTTCAATGACCTTAGGCGGGGAAATAAAATACCCCATCACGAGAATGCAGCCTACCTGAACGTATTACCAAAACCAGGGAAGGATCATGGAGATTGTGCTAATTACCGCCCGATCTCCTTAATAAACACGGATTTAAAAATACTAACTAAAGTGTTGGCCCTTAGATTAAATACTTTCCTCCTAAATTATATTCACCCAGACCAGGCTGGTTTTGTCCCAAACCGACAGAAGGCGTTCGATTCCCTCTCCTGGGATTATCTATTTGATGTACTATGTCATTATGGATTTGGTGAGTGCTTTCTGGCTTTCCTTCGGAAGCTATATGACACCCCGTCAACATCATTAATGCTTAGAGGATACTCCTCTCAACCTCTCGCGATTAGGAGTGGGACTAGGCAGGGATGCCCATTGTCCCCACTGCTATTCGCTTTAGCGATAGAGCCTCTAGCTATCAGAATTAGTACATGCCAGGATATAAGGGGCATCGAATGTGGGGACTGCGAGCATAAATGCCTACTCTTTGCCAATGACCTATTGTTGACACTGTCATCACCGATTACTTCCCTCCCCAATTTATACGCAATATTACACCCATTCTCTGACATCTCAGGGCTAAAAATCAACCATAGCAAATCCAGAGCATTGAATCTCTCATTGCCGAACTCCACTCAGAAAACTCTAGAACAATCCTATCAATTCCAATGGGAACCGGAGGCTCTACCTTACCTGGGAATATATCTGACCTCATCAATTCAAACTTTATACAAAAGAAATTATCCTACCCTGTTCAAGCGATTGACTGAAGACCTAGCCAGATGGCAAATCCACCACCCATCGTGGTTCGGCAGACTGCACCCAATAAAAATGAATATATTACCGAGAGTAGTATATCTTTCTGATCTACAGAAATATTACTATGCAGCCCAGTTGGCCCAACTTTCTAGGTTCCACTTTCAACAACTCCATACAATGTGGATGGATATGGAATCTTATTCCTGTCGTCCGGAACCAATTTCACACATTCACATTCACTGTCTCCTTCTCGTTAGAAATATGGGACAGACTTATAAGGACTCAGAAATATAAATCACCCCACAATCCATTAGCACCTTTACTGAAAAATAGAGAATTCACCCCGGGCCTCAACCCTCACACATTCGAATGGTGGATCAATAAGGGTCTAATACGAATAGCCGATCTTTGCGACCACAAAGGTATGCTATCCAAACAAACTTTAACAGAAAAATATGAAATGCCACCCGCTGAAGGGTATAGAATTACTCAAATACACCACTATATACAAACAGTAGCCCGCAAGGGAGATCTAGCGACATTGACTCCCATGGAACACATATGTAGACAATATGACAAAATCAGAGGTCACATATCTGCAATATATACAATAATGATGTATGTCTCCACAAAACTGAACTATATGAAACAATGGGAACAAGAATTTCAGGAAACCCTGGACCTTGAGGAATGGCACGCAATATCTGAGATGGCTTCTCGTTCACTCATTAATAACTCCATTATAGAGGCTAACTACAAGGTCTTAATGAGGTGGTATATGGTACCAGCTAGATTGGTTGCTTTCGTACCCGGCGCCACTTCTCAATGTTTCCAGGGTTGTGGCCAAGTGGGATCCACCTATCACATATGGTGGACATGCCCCAAGGTCAGGAGATTCTGTATCAGATTCTACAATTTTATTTATACCCTGACCCAATTGAACCTGAAGAAATCAGCAAAACAAGCACTCCTGGGAGGTAGGATAGCGGAGGCCTCCAGACCCCAAAGACGGCTCCTTACATTGGTATTTACCTCAGCTAAATTAACTATAGCTAGAAATTGGAGGTCCGCAGCACTGCCATTCGAAAAGCTTAAACACAAAAAGTCATGGCTTATGCTGAATGAAAGGTTAACAGCAATGGTACAAGATAAGATGAAATTGTATCACAAAATATGGGATCCATGGATTAATTATCTGACAAATGATCCAAGGACATTTATAACCTAGATCTACTCTTGAAAAATGGGTCTCTGGGCACGGATTCATAGCTCTCCCCCCCCCTTTTTTTTTTTTTTTGTCTTTTTTTGTTTTTAATAAATCTCAATTACTGGGTCTCAATGTTTGACTTAATTATTATGTTCCTGTTTTCATCCACCTTCGACAGACCATTGTTTGCCTGGTTTAAGAAGAGAAATGCCTGCTGGATGGGATACATCGAGCTCCCCTGAGAGTTAGAAGGGGAGCTGATTGGTCCCAGTGGGTGAAACATAAGTCAGGGAAATCTGCTTTGGGCCATAGAGGTCGAGGTGTTACATACAGTATAAGATTTTGAGGAGAGAAAGATATATACACCACATTTAACTAAGCAAATAAATAATAGCTAACATCAGGAGGTGGCCATGGTCCATATAAGCAACAGGAGGAAGATTCCTCAAGTATATTAGAGCGTTAAATGTATAGTTCCCTAAACAAGTTGTATTTTGCATTATGTAAAGTTGCGACCTTTGTTCTTTGTATTGTAAAAATTCAATAAAAATAATTGAAACACAGAATGGGGACTGGTTGGTATCAGAGTGTAGCGAGTTGTTATAGGCGAAATCCACCAGTGGAAGCAGGGAAGCCCAATAGTCTTGGGAAAAGGCTGAGAAGCAACGTAGGTACTGCTCCAAGGTTTGAATCGTACGCTCAGTTTGCCCGTTACTCTGGAGGTGGTAGGCCGAAGAAAGGCAGAGTTCCACACTCAGGGCTTTACAAAGAGCCCTCCAGAATCTGTATGTAAACTGTACCACACGATCTGAGACAATGTTGCTGGGTAGAACATGGAGTCTCACGATCTCTCTGATGAACATGTGAGCTGTCTCTGTAGCCGAAGGTGTGCCTACCATGGGCAAGAAATGGGCCATCTTTGACAGACGATCCACCACCACCAGGATGGTAGTGAATCCTTCAGAGGGTGGGAAATCAGCGATAAAGTCCATGGAGATCATCTCCCATGGACGGTTAGGGAAATTTAAGGATCTCAATAATCCTCAGGGCTTAGTCTTGTCACCTTGCTGTGAAGGCACACCTTGCAGGTTTTAACATAGGCTCTGCAGTCTTGATCAGGGTTGGGCCACCAGAAGGACCGGTGGATGAGCTCACTAGTTTTACTTAGTTTTTAATTGGTGTTCATAGAATGTTTTGAGAACTGGAAGCCTTGCCTCCTGGGGTATGAAGACCTTGAAGACCTTATCCTGATGCCAGAGTAATCCGTCCTGTCTCCTTAGAGAAGCATGCTCTGTTTCAGTATAAATGTAATAGTGGTCGGCACAACTTGCTATAATTGGATAACATACACTGAAATGATTACTGTGACAAAATCCATGAAAAATTGCACAAAAATTATAATAATAACGATCGGTCAATTGCTGTGAAAGAAAGTCCTTTTCAAACAATGTGCCAAAATTCCTGTGATCTACAAATCTTGTGAAAAACAATTCTTGTAATGAATGATTCTTCTATATGTGATCTTTGTGTGAACTTAATGCTCCCAGAGCTCTTATCTCAATGAGGAATATAAACCGCCTTAACGATCTCCCTGGGACAGATCAAATCTCCATCTCTTGATCCCACAAGGACACTGCGGTTTCTGGTAATGCTGGACACGGCTACAGTTTTTCCACCAGTGTCTCCGACTTTCCAGGCTCCCGATTATATGATGGTTCCAATGTTGTCAGATGTTATAAGGGGATAAACAAAAAGTCTCCCATAGCGTAAAAACTTTTAACTAAACTCAATTTATTAAAGGCCAAAATGGTCTCTTACATTAAAAGCAGTAAAAAACAGCAGTAATGGTGCAAACAATTTGTTGTAGACTTGTATTTTCTTTATGCTCTGTTTCAGGGCAAGATGCAGGGGCCTGTTCAATAGTCGATCTCAAGCAGGGCAGAATAAACAAAAAGTTCTGGGCAGAGAGAATGGTGCTCGGGGGAGCAGGTTCAGTAGATTCAGGAAAGGATACAGCGTCTGCCTTCCCATTCTTAGATCCGGGTCTGTATGTCAAATGGAAGTTAAATCTTGAAAAAATAAGGCCCATTTGGCCTGTCGGGGCCTTAGGCGCTTAACGGATCTCAAATATTCTAAGTTCTTATGGTCAGTAAAGATCATGACTGGGTGAGTAGCGCCCTACAACAGATACCTCCACTCTTCAAATGCTACTTTAATTTCCAGGAGTTCTCTATCGCCTACATCATAATTTTTCTCAGCTTGGCTTAATTTTTTGGAGCAGAAGGCTACTGGGTGCAGCAAGGCCTTTGGGCCCAGACGCTGAGAAAGGACAGCTCCTGTAGCTATTTCGGAAGCATCAACTTCCAGAACGAAAGGAAATGCTGGGTCCGGGTGTTGCAATACTGGAGCGGAGGTAAACAAGATCTTCAAATGTTCAAAGGCTGCCTGGGCTTCCCGGTTCCAGTGGAAATGTGTATGAATGCGAGTAAGTTGGGTTTGTCATATACCAGATAAGAACAAAACTGTGTGGACTGCAACAGAGTGAACCAGACATAAAAGCAGCAGGCACATCAAGCGGGGCAGCGGGCACGGGCACTTCAAGCTGGGCAGTGGGCACTTCAAGCTGGGCAGCGGGTATGGCCACTTCAAGCTGAGCAGCGGGTACGGACACTTCAAGCTGGGCAGCAGGCACGGGCACTTCAAGCTGGGCAGCAGGCATGGGCACTTCAAGCTGGGCAGCAGGCACATCAAGCTGGGCAGCAGGCATGGGCACTTCAAGCTGGGCAGCAGGCATGGGCATTTCAAGCTGGGCAGCAGGCATAGGCACATCAAGCTGGGCAGCAGGCACATCAAGCTGGGCAGCAGACACATCAAGCTGGGCAGCAGGCATGGGCACTTCAAGCTGGGCAGCAGGCATGGGCACTTCAAGCTGGGCAGCAAGCACGGCCACATCAAGCAGGGCAACAGGCACATCAAGTGGGGCAGCAGGAACATGAAGCGGGACAGCAGGCACATGCACATCAAGCTGGGCAGTGGGCATGGGCTCTTCAGGCTGGGCAGCAAGCCCTGGGTCATCAGGCTGGGCAGCAAGCTTTGGGTCATCAGGCTGGGCAGCAGACAGTGGCACATCAGGCTATGCAGCAGACAGCAACACATCAGGCTGGGCAGCAGACAGGAACACATCAGGCTGGGCAGCAGACAGGAACACATCAGGCTGGACAGCAGACAGGAGCACAACAGGCTGGAAAGCAGGCACCTCAGGCTGGAAAGCGGGCTCATCGGGCTGGAAGGCGGGCTCATCAGGCTGGAAGGCGGGCACATCAGACTGGACGGCGGGCACATCAGGCTGGAAAGAGAGCGCATCAGGCTGGAAAGCAGACACATCAGGCTGGAAGGTGGGCACATCAGGCTGGGAAGCAGCAACATCAGGCTGGAAAGCGGGCACATCAGGCTGGAAAGTGGACACATCAGGCTGAAAGGCAGGCACATCATGCTGGAAAGCAGGCTCATCAGGCTGGAAAGCAGGCACATCAGGCTGGAAAGCGGGCACATCAGGCTGGAGAGCGGGCACATCAGGCTGGAAGGCAGGCACATCAGACTGGAAAGCGGGCTCATCAGGCTGGAAAGCGGGCACATCAGGCTGGAGAGCGGGCACATCAGGCTGGAGAGCGGGCTCATCAAGCTGGAGAGCAGGCTCATCAAGCTGGAAAGTTGGCACTGGCACCTCCGGCTGGAGCACTGGCACCTCAGGCTGGAACACTGGCGCCTCAGGCTGGAACACTGGCGCCTCAGGCTGGAACACTGGCGTTTCAGGCTGGAAGGCGGGTACCAGGGCATCAGGCTGAAAAGCGGACATCAGGACATCAAACTGGATAACAGACACTGGGATATCAGACTGGATAGCACTGGGACGTCAGACTGGGTAGCAAGCACTGGGACGTCAGACTGGGTAGCAAGCACTGGGACGTCAGACTGGGTTGCAAGCACTGGGACGTCAGACTGGGTTGCAAGCACTGGGATGTCAGACTGGGTTGCAAGCACTGGGACCTCAGGCTGGATAGCAAGCACTGGGACGTCAGACTGGATTAGCTGGTGCGGAGGCAGGTTGGGTTACTGGCAGGATCATCTTGGTTGGAAAAAACTTTTGTTTTTTCTTTGGATTAGCCACTGAAGCTCTGTAGCTGAGGGGTGCAGCAGACTGGAAAGGAGGATTGTGATATGGTAGTAACAGTTCCTGTGGGTTTGTAGGCAGCTGAGAAGAGGTGGGTTGAATGCAGGATAGGTATAGGGAGCAGAGATCGGATATGAGTATTTGGTTGGGAGCAGCGTATACTGAGCAACTGAGCTTGACATGGGTGATGGGGAAACATACATTTGGGTAGGCTGGTGTTTTGGTTGGCAGAGGTGGTTTGTTTGGCTGGAGCTGATTGCACCATGTCAGACCATGCTGAAAGTATAGGTTGTACAAACTGTGCTTTTAAATCTCCCAGTCTAACAAAAGACTGAGCAGACACAATGCACTCAGCAATCAACTGTGGGGAACAGTCTGAGTAGTACTCACAAAAATCGGCAGGATTCAAAAAGCCATACTGTGCTCTGTTGTGAACATTGTCCACAATAGTGGAACAAAAACAGATATGTGCTAGATGAACAAACAGAAAATCCATCTAAAAGTATAATGCCGCGTACATACGGTCGGACTTTTCGACCGGACTGGTTCGACGGACACCGACAGACCAAAGCCGGCAGACAATTCGACCATGTGTTGGCTTCATCGGACCTGCAGCGGACTTTTTCGGTCGAAAATCTGACGGACTTTAGATTTGGAACATGCTTCAAATCTTTCCGACGGACTCGAGTCCGGTCGAAAAATCCGCTCGTCTGTATGCTAGTCCGACGGACAAAAACCAACGCTAGGGCAGCTATTGGCTACTGGCTATCAACTTCCTTATTTTAGTCCGGTCGTACGTCATCACGTATGAATCCGTCGGACTTTGGTGTGATCGTGTGTAGGCAAGTCCGGTCGTTAAAAAAGTCAGTCGAAAGTCCGCCAAAAGTTCATCGAAAGTCTGTCGGACAGGCTGTCGGACTTTTGTAGCTGAAAAGTCCGACCATGTGTACGCGGCATAAGTGTATTTAGCACAATTATTTAATATTGATGAAATTGATAACATAGGGTTTAATTATCAAAGAAATTGTATCATTTAAAGAAAATTTATCATGTAAATTATACATTTTATTGCTAAAACCTCACAATTTTCTCTAAGATATAATCTTTTTATACTGTGATTTTTACAACTTCTAAAATGTTTTTTGGATTATAAAGTGGGTCTTACAAAAATTAGGTGACTGCTGTATGGTGACAATACCACACATACAGAGACAAAGTATCAGGAAAAAGTACCGTATTTATCGGCGTATAACACGCACTTTTTTCCCCTTAAAATCAGGGGAAAGTCGTGGGTGCGTGTTATACACCAATCCCCGCTATCGCTATGTGAATGTCGGCGATCGCCGCCGACATTTACATAGCGAGTAGTTTCAAATATGGCGCCGCGGACTTCGGAAGGACTCGGCGGTGCTGAACGAGCGCCGCCGAAATCACAGAGCCGAGATACACATAGTCGGGTGTATTCGGCTCTTTCCGGCGCCGCTCACTGTCACGCCCAGTCCCGCCATTGGACCTGTGTTATGTCCATCATAGGGCGGGACTGGGCGGGACTGTGAGCAGCGCCGGAAAGAGCCGAGAACCCTCGGCTATGTGTATCTCGGCGGCGTTCGTTCACTTCCGCCGGCGCTGAGTCTCTCCGAACTCCGCGGCGCCATATTTAAAACTACTTCTATGTGTATGGCGGCGGCGGCAGCGGCAGGAGGCATGGACACTAGGCTGCACTGGGGACAAGGCTGCAGGGACAAGGCTGCACTGGGGACAAGGCTGCATTGATAAGGCTGCACTGGGGACAAGGCTGCATTGATAAGGCTGCACTGGGGACAAGGCTGCATTGATAAGGCTGCACTGGGGACAAGGCTGCATTAATAAGGCTGCACTGGGGACAAGGCTGCATTGACAAGGCTGCACTGGGGACAAGGCTGCACTGACAAGGCTGCACTGGGGACAAGGCTGCATTGACAAGGCTGCACTGGGGCAAAGCTGCACTGACAAGGCTGCACTGGGGCAAAGCTGCACTGACAAGGCTGCACTGACACTGAAAAGGCTGCAATGACACTGAAAAGGCTGCAATGACACTGAAAAGGCTGCAGATGAACACTGATGAGGCTGCATTGATGGGCATTTTAATGTAAGTTTCTTTTCCTTAAACTTCCCTCCTAAAAGTTTTTTTCCTTAAAATTCTCTCCTAAACTTGGGGTGCGTGTTATACGCCGGCGCGTGTTATACGCCGATAAATACGGTATATATTGTCCTCTCACCTGAACAGGTGCCTGAATCAAAGAACAGTCCCTTTTCAAAAGAAAAGAAAAGCACCCACCCTATTGGACTCTTACATTGTTATACTGTTCCATAAAACATATTTCCCAACTCCAAAGAGTTATTTTACATTTATAAAGTATCAAAATATGTTGAATGGTTAACATACATTAAGAAATGACCGTTATTTTGGGATGGCTAAGTAAAAATGAATTATTTTATTTAATTATATTGATTTAATTGATCCTATTCTGCCCCATCCACTCCATCGATCAATGTATATTATTATTAAATCTGCATATACTGGTGACTATATCTAGCCTTTATGGTCTCAATATAGTGCCGCTCATACAGGATGGTATGCTGTTCAACCACTCCCTGTATGTAGACACAGGCAAATAGATAACAGGGTCAATAAATCGTTCGACCTAGTATTAGATTATATTCCATTTTTGCTTATATCTCATTCCACTCCACTCCACCTTATTCTATTTCATATCATTTCATATCATCTCATTATTAAAGATACACATAAAGATATACACATCGATTGATGGAGTAGATGGGGCAGAATAGGATCAATTAAATCAATATAATTAAATAAAATAATTTATTTTTATTTAGCAAACCCAAAATAACGGTCATTTCTTTATGTATGTTAACCATTCATCATATTTTGACAGAGGACAGCAAATACACACATTTGAGGTTTATTTACTCATTTATATGGTAATGATGAGAAGTTTCAGTTTGACACATTTTTCTGACACTTGTTTAATTAATCAATTGATTGCCAATTAGGGTGTCAATTGATAACCTTCACCTCATGTAGTTATCTATGTACCAGTGTGTATATATACCTGTCTTTAGACACCAGTTTTTTGAGCTATAAGTAAGCACCTGACCTTGGTGTGAAACATGTAAACATTGTAAACTGATACCTGTAGCTCACCCTTGTATTCGGCACTTGAATAAAGAAATTGCACAGGAGTGTGGCTGTCCAGCCTTCTTTTCTTCTATGTATCTGTTTGCATACAGGGCTTGCACCCTCCATGTTGGATAGAGGCTTTTTGGAGCAGCAGGGTAAGAGAAACTGCCTAAAGCCTCGTACACATGATTGGATTTCCGGCAGGGAATTGTGTGATGACAGACCGTTTGCCTAAAATCCGACCGTTAGTACCAGTGGCAGCTGGTGACGTTTTAGGATGGGGTGGGCGCCAGACCCCGCCCTTCCTTTTTGACCCATCCCACTTCCCATAAGCCCCACCCTTTATAGAATCCACCCATTCCGTCCCCTGTATTCCACCCATAGTGTCAGGAGTATACAGCTCAGCATCACAGGACAGAGTATACAGCCCTAGCATCACAGGACAGGAGTATACAGCCCTAGCATCACAGGACAGAGTATACAGCCCTAGCTTCACAGGACAGAGTATACAGCCCTAGCATCACAGGACAGGAGTATACAGCCCTAGCATCACAGGACATGAGTATACAGCCCTAGCTTCACAGGACAGAGTATACAGCTCAGCCTCACAGATCAGGGTATATAGCTCAGCCTTACAGATCAGAGTATACAGCTCAGCCTCACAGATCAGGGTATATAGCTCCATACCTCCCAACTTTTTGTGATGGGAACAAGGGACACCTATTGGCGAAAGCATGTAGGCATAGGACACACCCTCTGTCACGTCCCCTTAAAGAAGAATTATGAAAAAAATAAAAGTTAAAATGGATGTAAACCCACTCTCATCCTTTCTAAACTATTGCCATAGTAGTTATCCATAAGGATATACATGCCTCCTGCATGTATCCTTACCTGTCAAATGTCTCCCCTCTGTCTGTTATGACAGTGGTCATCAACCATTCCTCAGGGCCCACCAACAGGCCAGGTTTGCAAGATAACTGAAATACATCACAGGTGATATAATTTGCTGCTCAGTGATTGCAGTATTCTAGTCTGCATCTCCCCAAGGTAATACATAAAACCTGGCCTGTTAGTGGGCCCTGAGGACAGGATTGATGACCACTGTGTTATGAGACCCCAAAAACTGCAGATTCTGTGGGCGGGTCTGTTGTCTGGAGCTCGGTGGGTGGAGTCATGATGTCAATAGACTCCCCGCCCACCTCTACACTTCCATTGTCAACATGCATTTTTCTCCTGTGCATTTCTTACACTGAACCTCTGCTATGATCCCTAAAATCCAGTCAAAACCCAGAAAAGTCACCACATGACTTCAGCATGCCCAATCATGCTGAGGTGTGGAGCAGCCAATCCTGGGAGAGCTGGAGGGGATGAGAATTACACATAATGCCTCTCTAAAGCTAGGGCATGAGATATGTAAATCACCTGTCACTCACAGCAAGGGGGAAGAACTGACTCCTATTTCTCTATGTCAGTTTTTATCTCACTGAAAAAAGATAAGAGGACTGCTCAGAGCTGGATTAACTCTTTGTGGCAAGACTGGACACAAATGATAGGAAATCCTCTACTCTATAATGTACAAGCCTAAATTTTAAAAAAAAATATTGTGTTTACATCCATTTTAAACCTACAAAAGTTTTTTTTTACCATTACTATTCCTTTATATTGGCTTTTGAAATGCACAAATGCAACAATTTAGAAATGGGATGAAAGGTTTAGCACTGGGAAACACTTTTTGCAAGATAAAAAGTGCATTTTATATACAAGTATATGGATCAGACCAGAATGAGGGACAAATGAGGAAGAAAGAGCGACAGAGCGACATTGCTCCAAATCAGGGACAGTCCCTCGAAATCAGGGACAGTTGGGAGCTATGTAGCTGAGCCTCACAGACTGGGGTAAATAGCTCAGCATTACAGATCAGGGTACATAGCTCAGCATTACAGATCAGGGTACATAGCTCAGCCTCAGGGTATGCAGGTTTACATTATCGATCCTGTATACAGCTAGCTATATACACCCACCTTCCTTCCTGTGTATAGAGACCTTCCTCCATCATCACTGACTGCAGATATACATCATCTGTCCTATATACAGCTATGTATACAGTAACAGGACCTGCTGGTAGGTTAATTGGATCCTGTCTAAATAGGCCCTAGTATGTGTATGAATGTGTGTTAGGGACCTTACTGTAGGTTGTAAGATCCTTAAGGGTAGGGACTAATGTGACTGTACAATGTATAAGTAAAGAGCTGCGTAAATGGACAGCGCTATATAAGTACCTGAAATAAAATAAATAAAATAATAATGATGTATATCTGCAGTCAGTGATGATGGAGGATGGTCTCTATATACAGGAAGGAAGAAGGTGGGTGTATATAGCTGTATACATTACAGGACAGATGTACTCACAATTTGTGACTATTATGTAGTGTAAGGTAGTCAGTACATTGCATGGCAGAAATCCCCAAAATCATGTATTGCAAAGCAGCCAGCGAGACATGATGTGGCACACCTCCTGACACCCTGATGCTCCAGTCATTGTATAATATACCCATCATCGTCATCCACTTATTATACACCTATCATCACTATCCTTATCCCCATATTATACACTCATCATCATCATACTCCTCATAATTGTATAATGCACCCATCATCGTCATCCCCATATTATACACCCATCATCACCATCCTTATCCCCATATTATACACCCATCATCATCATCCTCATCATTGTATAATACACCCATCATCATCATCCCTATATTATACACCCATCGTCACTATCTTTATCCCCATTTTATACACCCATCATCATCATCATACTCCTCGTCGTCGTCATCAAACCCATATTATACCCTCGTCATCACCAAACCCATATTATACACCTGTCATCATCAAACCCATATTATACACCGTCATCACTATCCTCATCTCCGTATAATACACCCTTCATCGTCATCCTCATCCTTGTATAATACAGCCGTCATGGTCACCCTCATCCTTGTATAATACAGCTGTCATCCTCATCCTTGTATAATACAGCCATCATCCTCATCCTTGTACAATGCACCCATTCTCATCCTTTTATAATACAGCCGTCATTGTCATCCTTGTACAATACACCCATCCTCATCCTTGTATAATACAGCCATCATCCTCATCCTTGTACAATACCCCCATCCTCATCATTGTATAATACAGCCGTCATCATCATCCTCATCCTTGTATAATACACCCATCCTCATTATTGTATAATACACCCTTCATCGCTATCCTCATCCTTGCATAATACACCCACCCTCATCATTTTATAATACACCCGTCATCACCATCCTCATCCTTGTATAATACACCCGTCATCGCTATCCTCATCCTTGTTTAATACACCCATCCTCATCCTTGTATAATACACCCATCCTCATCATCCTCATCCTTGTATAATACACCCATCCTCCTCATTCTATAATACAACCGTCATCATCATCCTCATCCTTGTATAATACACCCATCCTCATCATTCTATAATACACCTGTCATCATCATCCTCATTCTAAATCTAAAATAGTGGATGCTTCTAATCTAGAAGCATAGAGAACCAGCCCTGGTTTTATGGGATGATCCTTCTCCTTTAGCCTGGGTTCACACCGATGCGATGCTGGAACCAGCGCGATTCCAGCGTCGGTTCCCTCATCGCATCTCTCCCGCAGGCAGTTCACACTGCCCTCTGCGAACCGCTGCGGGAGTCATTACAATGTTAATGACACCCCCAGATCGCAGTATGAACTGTGAACTTGCACAGAAATCGCATTGCATAGGTAAGAACACCCATGCGATCCAATTTCAGTGTGGGGGGAAAACAAGTCCCTGCACTTTTTTTCCTGTGTATCTAATGTAGCGCTGGTAGATTTTGATCTACCGCTGATAGGTAAATCTACTGGGTCACTTGTTAGAGGAAGCTAGATTTGCCTCTGTTCCAGCTTGGCTGAGTTGCATCTGGTTCTACACTGTGCCGGTGGGTGTTGTTGTCACCATGGGCCAGTGTTGGAAAAGCAATGTGTTGAAGCGCATGAGTGCTCCTCTGTCCCAGAGATAACTCGGTGGAGGTGGTCCTCTGAGTTGCATTCTGGGACAGACGCCATGTTCTGGGGTTCATTTTCAGCCACCTGCTGGCCCTGCTGGCCGACAGGTATGTGTTAAGAGTACCACCTCGTGGTCCTTTATTCCGGAGGCCCACGTCGCTGCGGCGTGTGGGTGGGCCCAGAAGCCTGTCTGAGCCCTACCACAGCAGCAGAGGAATGGTCCTGAGCTGTCTATCCTGAGTGAAGAAGCTGAACAACCGTGAAGATCCCAGGGGAGGACCCGTCATGGAAAGATCATGCAGAGTGCTGGTCTGGAGAGGGGCCCGGTTGGAGGACGTATTCTGAAGTAGTCTTACTGCATAGTACTGCTGGGTTGGCTTAAAGGTTCAAGTACTGTGTCTGACATTCATCTTAAACCAATATACCCTGTGGCAGAGGATCATATGGGTTTTATTCCAAAAAGTCTGTGGCAGAGACTTTTGTTCGTGCTGCGTACTGGTTGCTAGGCAAGTGAGAGATGTCTATCCAGGCGGGCAAAGATTAAATCCTATAGAGGGGAGACTATTCAGCTACAAGTGTTCAATTGCAAAGAATGTTCTGAAGAATACTACGGAAAGGTATTTGAGCTTCCCTGCAGCTTTCCTTCTGCCTCTTTCCTGCTACTTCCTATATTTGTTCATTAAAGCATTGAAAAATATACTCGAGTGTTCAGTGCTTACATCGCCCAGAGGTAAACTCAACGGAATTCTAGACCCGGTGCCGGTGAAACAGAGGTATCGAGAGTGAAGGTAACAGCCCGCTTTAAACCAGCAGCTCCACCAAGAGTTATTGCTACACTAATGTGAGTTCAGCCATACAACTGTTTGGTGAACTTGCATCTCACAGACATCGCATGTGATTTTCACCGCAGTGCAGGGTCAAATCACATGCCATGTCTTAGATTGCAGTAGTCTGAACCTGGGCTCATACCCTACCTCCAGTAGGTAATAAGAGAAACCAACAAAACAAATGCAGGGAAGTAAAGGGTTAACCTTCTCACCTGATTACAGAACATTCACTGCACACTCAGGCTCAGACTTATTTACTGCTGGTACAGTATAACTGTAACTGGAGACAAGTTCAACAAGCAGTGAGATAGCTGAAGATAGCAGCACTCCAACATGCAACCTGTCACAGGGAAGATGGTGTATCTCCTGCAATAAATAAGGCTGAGCCTAGTGTGCAGTGAGCTGTTATCACATGAGTGAGTGAAAGATTTACAGTAAAACCTTGGTTTGAGAGTAACTTGGTTTTAGAGCGTTTTGCAAGACAAGCGAAATGTTTTAATAAATTTTGCCTTGATATACAAGCAATGTCTTGATATAAGAGTAGCGTCATGTCACAACTGAGTAGGGATGAGCTTCGAGTTA
This sequence comes from Aquarana catesbeiana, assembly GCF_042186555.1. Taxonomy (NCBI): domain Eukaryota; kingdom Metazoa; phylum Chordata; class Amphibia; order Anura; family Ranidae; genus Aquarana; species Aquarana catesbeiana. Next base: position 412,068,795 of record NC_133328.1, on the reverse strand, counting down.
CTCGAACATCGGGTGTTCACCAGTTCGCCGAACAGCGAACAATTTGGGGTGTTCGCAGCAAATTCGAAAGCCACGGAACACCCTTTAAAAGTCTATGGGAGAAAAAAGTGCTAATTTTAAAGGCTTATATGCATGGTATTGTCATAAAAAGTGTTTGGGGACCTGGGTCCTGCCCCAGGGGACATGGATCCATGCAAAAAGAAGTTTTAAAAACTGACGTTTTTTCGGGAGCAGTGATTTTAATAATGCTTAAAGTGTAATATTCCTTTAAATTTTGTACCTGGGGGGTGTCTATAGTATGCATGTAAAGGGGCGCATGTTTCCCATGTTTAGAACAGTCTGACAGCAAAATGACATTTCAAAGGACAAAAAATTATTTAAAACTACTCGCGGCTCTTAATGAATTGCCGGTCCGACAATACACATAAAAGTTCATTGATAAAAACTGCATGGGAATTCTCCACTGGGGAACCCGAACCAAAATTTAAAAAAAAAAATGACGTGGGGGGTCCCTCTAAATTCCATACCAGGCCCTTCAGGTCTGGTATGGATATTAAGGGGAAGCCTGGCCAATTTAAAAAAAAAAATGGTGTGGGGGTCCCCCTCAAAATCTATACCAGACCCTTCAGGTCTGGTATGGATTTTAAGGGGAACCCCGTGCCAAAATTTAAAAAAAAATAGCGTGGGGTCCCCCCAAAAATCCACACCAGACCCTTATCTTCCGAGCACGTAACCTGGCAGGCCACAGAACCGTACCAGGCCACATGCCCTCAACATTGGGAGGGTGCTTTGAGGTAGCCCCCAAAGCACCTTGTCCCCATGTTGATGAGGACAAGGGCCTCATCCCCACAACCCTTGCCCGGTGGTTGTGGGGGTCTGCGGGCGGGGGGCTTATCGGAATCTGGAAGCCCCCTTTAACAAGGGGACCCCCAGATCCCCCCGTGTGAAATGGTAATGGGTACAAAAGTACCCCAACCATTTAACAAAAAAAGTGTCAAAAATGTTAAAAATGACAAGAGACAGTTTTTGACAATTTCTTTATTCAAAGTCTTCTTCTTTCCATCTTCTTCGGGTCTTCTTCCTTCGGTTTCTTCCTCCATCTTCTTCTTCCTCTGCTTCTTCCTCCGATCCTCTGCTTCTTGCTCCGGTGTTCTCGTCTGGCATCTTCCTCCATGGCGTCCTCTTCCCCGTTTCATTCTTGGGCCGCTCCTCATCCATGGGAGGCTCCCACTGTGTTATGCTTCTCTTCTTCTGACACTTCTTATATAATGGAGGGCGGGGCCACCCAGTGACCCCGTCCCCTCTGATGCATTGGGACTTGACGGGGACTTCCCTGTGGCTTTCCCCATGACATCAGAGGAGGCGGGGTCACCCGGTTACTTTTGTACCCCATTACCATTTCACACAGGGGGGTGGGATCTGGGGGTCCCCTTGTTAAAGGGGGCTTTCAGATTCCGATAAGCCCCCACCCGCAAACCCCCACAACCACCGGCCAAGGTTTGTGGGAATGAGGGCCTTGTCCCCATCAACATGGGGACACGGTGCTTTGGGGGGCCACCCCAAAGCACCCTCCCAATGTTGAGGGCATGTGGCCTGGTATGGTTCAGGGGGGGCGCTTTCTCGACCCCCCTCTTTTCCTGCGGCCTGCCAGGTTGCGTGCTCGGATAAGGGTATGGATCTTTAGGGGGACCCCCACGCCATTTTTTTTATTTTGGCGTGGGGTTCCCCTTAAAATCCATACCAGACCTGAAGGGTCTGGTATAGATTTTGAGGGGGACCCCCACACCATTTTTTTTTATTTTGTCGCGGGGTTCCCCTTAATATCCATACCAGCCCTGAAGGGCCTGGTATGGAATTTCGGGGGGGCCCCACACATTTTTTTTTCTTAATTTTGGTTCGGGGTTCCCCTGTGGGGGAATCCTATGCTGTTTTTATCAATGAACTTCTATGTGTATTGCCGGACCGACAATTCATTATAGCCGCAAGTAGTTTTAAATAGCTTTTATTCCTTTAGAAATGTAATTTTGCTGTCAGACTGTTGTAAACACGGGAAACATGTGCCATTTTACAGGCATACTATAGACACCCCCCAGGTACAAAATTTAAAGGAATATTACACTTTTATTGTTTCACTTTAAGCATTATTAAAATCACTGCTCCCGAAAAAACGGCCGTTTTTAAAAGTTTTTTTTGCATTGATACATGTCCCCTGGGGCAGGACCCAGGTCCCCAAACACTTTTTATGACAATAACTTGCATATTAGCCTTTAAAATTAGCACTTTTGATTATCCATGTTCAAGTCCCATAGACTTTAATGATGTTCGCGTGTTCGAACAAATTTTTTGCCTGTTCGCATGTTCTGTTGCGAACTGAACAGGGGGGTGTTCGGTTCATCCCTACAACTGAGTATAAAAAAGAACTTATTGCTACACTTAGAGGTGCCTCGCTTCTCTTTTATACCCTGTAAAAAAATGCTTTGATATAGTGCTTTGGATTACAAGCATGTTTCTGGAACGAATTATGCTCGCAAACCAAGGTTTCACTGTACTTCCCTGCATTTGCTTGTTACTGAGAGGATGAGCTGCTCCAACTCCAAGTTCGTCCCTCAGTCCCTGCATCTATACAGTCCATGCCTAGTTACTGCCCTGCATAGGGGCTTACCTCTGCCGTTATGGAGTCGTGCTGGCAGTCTCAGTCCGTCATTGGTGTCAAACATGCATGCTCGGAAGTAGGAAGAGCCGGAAGTGGTCGGTCTTGTAAACTAGCATTCGTAATGGAGATTTAACATTCGTGACGCAGCAAATTAGGAATTGGCGAAATGCAGCGCACAATTCTCTTCTACTTTAATGAGATAATAATGAATCGGCTTTGCTGGTAATACTGATGGAGTTATGGCAAATGTATTTGAAAATTCTTTTGTTTTCTAGTGATATCAAGACTAATACTGTCATGCTTGTTTTTTGTTTTTTTTGGCCAAATTACCACAACACTTTTATCCTGTAGTTTTTAATCTCAAAGATACAACTATGTTGGTGTCCCTTGTTAATTTTACATTTTATTTTTGAAAATGTATTGGCCTACTCTCAAACTGTCATTTGAAGTAAAACACATAGCCAAGTATTATTCTACACAATTTTTTTTATTGTGCATTAAAAAAAGAAAACAAATAAAATTAGACATGCTATCTGCCAATAGAACTTAACCAAAAAGCACATTCTATGCATCCAAAAATATAGAAAATATAACAAATCAAATCATTATTTAACCAAAAAATCAAATAATTAGTAAGTGTGGAAGGGGTGAAAATTCCCAGACCAGCGGCCTTGTTGGGGGTCTTGGGGCTGGTATTGCCATTGACCGCCATGCTGCTGTGGTGGGTGGGGTGGTTGTGGTGGGCGGGGTGGCTGTGGAGGTTGTGTATGTGGTCCCACAAAATCACATAGGTGGGTGGTGGCATAGATCTCATCTGTCGCCCCCCTGTTGAGGAGCTGCTGGATGAGCTCCGCGCACCTTCTCCTCCGGTCACCGGCCATCTCCCTTAACCTATTGGCTGTCACTACGCCAAATCCCTTGCACTCATCTGGGTCTGTCCGGATGGCAGTAGTGGCCTGGCTGAGGGATTAAAGCTGTGGCCTCGTCCAGATTCCTGCTCTTCCTGGCCCTTTTAGCTTGAGAGCGTTTTTTTTTTTTTAGTGTTTGGTCATCAATCACACACAATTTTGATCTCCTTACTGTTGCAAATTGAATGTGGACAAATAGCAAAGACTATCATGCTGACCCCATCATTTTTCATTCTTGTTCAAATCATTTTTGGGCACTACTGTCTATTAATATTGGAAACCACTTTGTTAAGACAGAAATATTTGAACAATAAGGTCTAGTTATCATCATTGTATTTTTGGATACAAATATGTTCAACAATGCTATACCTGGGTCAAGCTGTGCTCCTCCACATCTTCAACCTGTGCAGTAGGACCTGTGTGGACCTCTGGAGCTGTGGTCTCAGCAGATGTCTAAGGGAGCGTAGGCAGCGATGGCCTGGGTTCTGTCTGGTCGGTCAAAAACCACAGGCTGTGGTAATATCACAGCCTGGGGACATATCAGTCATCCGCTGCTGCTCCAGATCTCTCAGAGTCCATGACCTTGTTGTGCTCCCTTTTAAAAGTACCTCTCAGGTTGGAAATTTTGTTCTTGACATAATTGATGTCTGCCCTGTGGTACAAAGGCTTCACCAACTTGAGCAGTTTCTCTAATGCTGCCTTCCTCAAGATTTTATTGGAGTAATCTCGACTCTTGCCCTTCTAGAGACAGGGCAGCTCCCGGTACAGGTTGATGAATTGTGGTAAAAAATCAGGCACTGTAAATTTATCCACCATGATAAATGATATGATGCCTGCAAGACAGAACACAAGACAAACCATAATGTCTAGCTTAACTGGTCCCAATATAGGCCTTAATCTAAGCAGTATAGACCACTAACCACCTATGCCCCAAATTCAAATTGTCCCTTTGTTTTATGGCCCCTATCTTGCGTTTGCAAGGGTACGTCCTTCCCTCCAAGATCGTTCCTACAGCCATTCCATCGACCGTGCGTTCTGGCTTTATATACACTGCACATGCGTCAAACTCTGCTCTCAGTGCATCATGATGCTGGGGCGTGACCATCTCTCTTCTGCATGCGACACACACAGTGGAACATTTGGGAGGGACAACATGGCGGAATCGGTGGATTACAGGCATCCCTGCGGTGGTGGAGCTCAGAGGAGGCACAAAGGAACCCCCATGAGCAAGGGTGAGATGGTGGAGATGGTGCGCATCCTAGAGAAGCACGACTACGACTGCAAGATGCGCAATTACGAAAGTCCCAACAGCCAAAAGGACAGCATTTTGGATAAGGTCATCGCCGTTTTGCAGGGTGAATTTTCAGTGCAACGAACAAAGGACCAAATCAGAAAACGATAGTCTGATCTCAAACACCGTGAGCAAGACCAGATGAAGTCCACACATAAAATCATCAAAAAAAAGTAAGCAATATTTGTATCTAACCAATATGTATATGTATAAATGAGTTATCTGTATATGTGCTTTCTCGAGAGAATTATATATAATGTTTTCTATAATCTTTGAAAACCAGGTATCCTATAAATTCACGCCCTCTGCACAAGAAATACCTCCACCGCGCCAGTAGCTCCCTGATTATCCTCAAAAGTAACTACATAAATGTGTACATACACTTGTGAGAATAATTTAAAAAATTCCACAACACCAGTGACAGTGATTCAATAAAAAGTAAATGGTGAAAAAAGTTATTGAGCTGCCCCCCTTAAATGCACAATATAATACAATAAAATATTTAATCCTAAATATCAGTTACAAACCAAAAAATGGTAAACCGACATAGAGGTTAAATGGAAGGCGCTTTTTTTAAAAATGTATACCTTACGGTGTACAAAAAAACAGTGGCAATCTCTTAATTACTAGCAGATTACCTAAGTGACAATATACAAATATATCAGTGCTTGAATTTGTGCAATAGTAGTGATAACCTCTATTCCTAAATATAACGTGAACATAAAAATAAATAAACATTAATAATTGCTAATAAAGTGATAAATGCGACAGCAATTAATAAGAACACATGCAAGTGTTTCAATTCGTGCTGTAGATGTAACATATAAAACTCCTGTAGACCAAAGCAATATCCAAACAGGTTGCAAGTGACAAAAAATGGTGACGATAAGAGTGAAGATCAAATGTTCCACACAAATGATTCCTAGGTGATTAAATGTCACACGCTGAATGACTCCGTGCTTCTTTCACCACACCGCCGTGCTAGTGAAACACACTCTCCAGACATGCACTCACCGAAAAAACATGCCAGCACTCTCATGCACGGCAAAACACGCTCTCTTTACCACAATCCAGGGTAAATGGTGTATACGAGGTTCAATGATGGTATTCAATGGGTCCACATAAAAGAAAGTAAATGCTCCAATAGTGTAATTCAGCAACAACAACTTTATTAAAAATCACTGCAATCCTCACACATCGCACTCACATTAGTGTAATAAAAAACGGGCATAAAACGTGTAGTAAATAGCAAGCCTCAACTTGTGGATGAAACAATAACCAATGGTCACGGCGGACCCGAGGTGTGCAGCTGCTGGGTATAATCTCACCCCTCCCTCGGGAAACCTCCGTCCTTCAGAGCACTCGTATTCCTCTCCTCCTGTATGGCTAACAGCGTGTACGTCACAGATCACAGCCACGCCCCGACATGTTTCGTCATGGATCGACTTCTGCATGGGATTGGCTGTGTACTCTGCCACTCAACCCTTTTATCTGCTCTCAAACCCACGCCCACCGGGTCGCGTACTGCGCATACGCACACCTCGCGTCCCCGTGCGCCGGATATACTGACATTCAATACAGAAAATTACAATTAGGATTCAGGCACATAGGAATCATGTAGCGCTAATAAATGTAGTCTATTATAATGTTATATTTATATCAGGGCAAATTCCAATAATTTCACTGACAATAGGTATTTAAAAAAATCCGCAGCTACGCTTATTTCTCATACACGGCAATGCATACGGCCAACCTATTGAATGGTCCTGAAACTGAAATCGACCATCAATAGGTCTGAGACCACTTATTTCTCAATCATATACATATTGAATATCCAAAGATAAATATATGACCATATTCCTGATACATATTAGATATACAAAGATGAATATAGGGCCATATTTCTCATATATAGCAAAAATTCAATAATATTCAAATTGCATAAAAATGCTGAATTAAATTTCTAAAATTCATAAAGTTAATACTAAATATAAAAATATTAAAATATTAAAAAACATTAGAAAACATAGGATAATATAAACCTAAATTAAGATATTGATTACCACTTAAGGAATAATCATGAATTATAAAATATATAAATGGATTTCTAAAAATGAGACTAGATGTCTCTACTATTTAACTATTATGACCGGATACCAACCTAAACGGACTAGGCCCATATATAGCTAGACTAAATTAAATTCAACTAAATTAAATCGACCAAATAAATGCTGAACAACGATAATAAACCCACCTTAAGTAGGTGTTCTATATATCCAGGGAAATAACCAAGACCTTATACCAGACATACAAAATATCCATTTGAAAGGACAGTTCCCTTCTCTCCCCTCCTCTTTGGGACTAATTAATCACCCAAAACACTATAGATATATAAATAAATTAATTAATAAGGATACCACTAGGCCAATATACTGTGCTAGACAATCCCCCTACCCTTCCTACCACAGCATATATATGTCATTACCAGATCTTGAGATCCTCCCTACATAAACGCACTTACAATGTAAAATAACACCAGGATAAAATGTTAGGCTAAAACATGATGGTAATCACAATATAAGGGGCCAAACATCAAAGATCAAATGTCATATAACTCCGAGATGCACTACCTAAAGCAAATAATAGATGATTTGAGTGACCCAATCTAAAAGTTATTAATGAAACAATTTAGATCTAGTTCTATGTTCAACCCTCTAGGGGCTAAACTTTTCAATAAAAAGATCCATCTGGTCTCACGTTGAGATAGGTCCCTGACTCTATTGGACCCTCTCCAGGAGGGGTGTACAGTGTCTATCCCACAGAACTGTAATAATGATGGGTCTTGTTGATGTTTATCTTTAAAATGTAGGGAGACACTATGGTACTTATAACCATTTTTTATGTTGGTTAGATGTTCCGAAATCCTAATCCTCAACAATCTCTTCGTCCTCCCCACATACAAAAGGCCACAAGGACACCACATAAGATAGACAACCGGCCTATATTTATTTATAGGAAGGCCCCCAATTTTGGTGATCATGTGGTTAAGAGGATACTGGACCCACCTGGGAGGAATCAACTGAAATTTGACTTCAGAGGCTTTTATAGCTGCAGGAGATGTATTTGTTGTAGGACTGTTAGAGTCAACCACAGAGGAATTACCACTGTAACCAATAGGGATGGGGAATCCTTCGAAATTAAGGAATTTAGCACATGTAATTCGTCGCATGTTGTCTATCTTATGTGGTGTCCTTGTGGCCTTTTGTATGTGGGGAGGACGAAGAGATTGTTGAGGATTAGGATTTCGGAACATCTAACCAACATAAAAAATGGTTATAAGTACCATAGTGTCTCCCTACATTTTAAAGATAAACATCAACAAGACCCATCATTATTACAGTTCTGTGGGATAGACACTGTACACCCCTCCTGGAGAGGGTCCAATAGAGTCAGGGACCTATCTCAACGTGAGACCAGATGGATCTTTTTATTGAAAAGTTTAGCCCCTAGAGGGTTGAACGTAGAACTAGATCTAAATTGTTTCATTAATAACTTTTAGATTGGGTCACTCAAATCATCTATTATTTGCTTTAGGTAGTGCATCTCGGAGTTATATGACATTTGATCTTTGATGTTTGGCCCCTTATATTGTGATTACCATCATGTTTTAGCCTAACATTTTATCCTGGTGTTATTTTACATTGTAAGTGCGTTTATGTAGGGAGGATCTCAAGATCTGGTAATGACATATATATGCTGTGGTAGGAAGGGAAGGGGGATTGTCTAGCACAGTATATGGGCCTAGTGGTATCCTTATTAATTAATTTATTTATATATCTATAGTGTTTTGGGTGATTAATTAGTCCCAAAGAGGAGGGGAGAGAAGGGAACTGTCCTTTCAAATGGATATTTTGTATGTCTGGTATAAGGTCTTGGTTATTTCCCTGGATATATAGAACACCTACTTAAGGTGGGTTTATTATCGTTGTTCAGCATTTATTTGGTCGATTTAATTTAGTTGAATTTAATTTAGTCTAGCTATATATGGGCCTAGTCCGTTTAGGTTGGTATCCGGTCATAATAGTTAAATAGTAGAGACATCTAGTCTCATTTTTAGAAATCCATTTATATATTTTATAATTCATGATTATTCCTTAAGTGGTAATCAATATCTTAATTTAGGTTTATATTATCCTATGTTTTCTAATGTTTTTTAATATTTTAATATTTTTATATTTAGTATTAACTTTATGAATTTTAGAAATTTAATTCAGCATTTTTATGCAATTTGAATATGATTGAATTTTTGCTATATATGAGAAATATGGCCCTATATTCATCTTTGTATATCTAATATGTATCAGGAATATGGTCCTATATTTATCTTTGGATATTCAATATGTATATGATTGAGAAATAAGTGGTCTCAGACCTATTGATGGTCGATTTCAGTTTCAGGACCATTCAATAGGTTGGTCGTATGCATTGCCGCGTATGAGGAATAAGCGTAGCTGCGGATTTTTTTAAATACCTATTGTCAGTGAAATTATTGGAATTTGCCCTGATATAAATATAACATTATAATAGACTACATTTATTAGCGCTACATGATTCCTATGTGCCTGAATCCTAATTGTAATTTTCTGTATTGAATATCAGTATATCCGGCGCACGGGGACGCGAGGTGTGCGCATGCGCAGTACGCGACCCGGTGGGCGTGGGTTTGAGAGCAGATAAAAGGGTTGAGTGGCAGAGTACACAGCCAATCCCATGAAGAAGTCGATCCATGACGAAACATGTCGGGGCGTGGCTGTGATCTGTGACGTACACGCTGTTAGCCATACAGGAGGAGAGGAATACGAGTGCTCTGAAGGACGGAGGTTTCCCGAGGGAGGGGTGAGATTATACCCAGCAGCTGCACACCTCGGGTCCGCCGTGACCATTGGTTATTGTTTCATCCACAAGTTGAGGCTTGCTGTTTACTACACGTTTTATGCCCGTTTTTTATTACACTAATGTGAGTGCGATGTGTGAGGATTGCAGTGATTTTTAATAAAGTTGTTGTTGCTGAATTACACTATTGGAGCATTTACTTTCTTTTATGTGGACCCATTGAATACCATCATTGAACCTCGTATACACCATTTACCCTGGATTGTGGTAAAGAGAGCGTGTTTTGCCGTGCATGAGAGTGCTGGCATGTTTTTTCGGTGAGTGCATGTCTGGAGAGTGTGTTTCACTAGCACGGCGGTGTGGTGAAAGAAGCACGGAGTCATTCAGCGTGTGACATTTAATCACCTAGGAATCATTTGTGTGGAACATTTGATCTTCACTCTTATCGTCACCATTTTTTGTCACTTGCAACCTGTTTGGATATTGCTTTGGTCTACAGGAGTTTTATATGTTACATCTACAGCACGAATTGAAACACTTGCATGTGTTCTTATTAATTGCTGTCGCATTTATCACTTTATTAGCAATTATTAATGTTTATTTATTTTTATGTTCACGTTATATTTAGGAATAGAGGTTATCACCACTATTGCACAAATTCAAGCACTGATATATTTGTTTATTGTCACTTAGGTAATCTGCTAGTAATTAAGAGATTGCCACTGTTTTTTTGTACACCGTAAGGTATACATTTTTAAAAAAGCGCCTTCCATTTAACCTCTATGTCGGTTTACCATTTTTTGGTTTGTAACTGATATTTAGGATTAAATATTTTATTGTATTATATTGTGCATTTAAGGGGGGCAGCTCAATAACTTTTTTCACCATTTACTTTTTATTGAATCACTGTCACTGGTGTTGTGGAATTTTTTAAATTATTCTCACAAGTGTATGTACACATTTATGTAGTTACTTTTGAGGATAATCAGGGAGCTACTGGCGCGGTGGAGGTATTTCTTGTGCAGAGGGCGTGAATTTATAGGATACCTGGTTTTCATAGTTTTAATACAGTTCACCACTCGCAGCCATGGACGCATTTAACTTCTTAACGAATAGACAATTTAACCCCGAATCTGTCTTTTCCAGTGATCAACCAATGATCGAGTATGAGGAAGACTCTTCGGTGTTATTAAAAACCCTTGATGGGTTACTGGAGAAACAAGTTAAGACCTGGTGGGACGTATTCACATTTGAGCATTACTGCAGAGAGAACCTGATCTTTAGAAGTTTAAGATGGGAGGTATCCCCACAGGATGGTCTTAATGACCAGTCATTTATGCAGGAATGGCTGGAATTTTTTAATAAAGCGGGAAAGGAATTACAGGCACTAGTCCTGAAAAGGAAACAAATTAAGTTGAAGATGTTGAATGAAAAAATTAAGGACCTACAGGATAAATTAGAACCTATTAAGGATACCAATCAAATGAAGGATTTTAACAGTAATATTAAGAAGAAATTAGAAAAAATTGACCGAGAAACCCAAAAGAAGAAAGTGAAAAAATATAATAGGGATGTCAATGATTTTAAAACAAATAGAATTTATGCATGGCAGGTAACATTAGAGAACAACAATGCTGACCCAGCTGCCAACATCAATACGGCGGGAGGTACTAGCAATCCCCCCCCTAAACCCGAGACTAAGAAGAACTTAGTGAATAAAGGTAAAGGTGGTAATGAAGGTATGAACCCTGGACCTAATGAGAGAGGACGGAATGTAGGCGGCGATCAATACAGAAGGGAACATTACTATTCGCCTAGGCCTCCATCACGTGGAAGAGGAGGAAGAGGCTACTACCATTCCCCCAGACCCTCGTTTTGGGGAAGGGATGGATACCCATATGAGTATTCCAATAACTACCCATCACCTAGGGATTACAGGAATAGTGTGCCACAAGATCACAGGCAGTGGCAACATCGCCCTCCGCCTCACCAATACTCTGAAGATTATGGTGATATTCCCCTATGTAACAGATTTTCACCGTTAGATAGGGAAGAGCATTCTGGTTATGCTCCTTTTTTAGGTCAACGGGGGAGGGGAGGGGGGATACCGAGGGGGAACCCCAGAGGCCCCCACCAGAGAGAGGGAGGGAGACAGGCCCTCCCCCCAGGATTCGACAGGGGAAATATGCCCATCCAAGGAGAAGAAGGGGGTGCAGGGCAGGAAGATCCAAGAAATCCAAGGAAACGACCGAGGGATGCGTAAAAACTGGGATATACAATCTAAGCAGTGTGGAACTCAGTCATAAGGAACTTAACATTTTGAATCTGGGTTTAAAATGCGCCCCTAAAAGGGCAATGAATAAGTTTGATGTGTACATTGACGCACATAAATTTATCAGAACCATGAATATTAAAAAATATTTCCTGAGTCACCCGGTGGAATCCTCTGAGAGATCTAGGGTACCTCCAAATAGGATAGATACGGGATTGAGGAATAAATCTATCTTCAATCCCCAAAATCCAGGCAATCACTATATAGAGGTTTTTAAGAGCCTGGTACTGAGTGACATTGAGGAGCTGATACCACGTAAGGATGCCAATCCCTATTATATTAGGGAGGGTATTAGATCCCTAGAAGATAGGAAGAATTTGATAATATGCCCAGCTGATAAGGGAGGGGGTGTGGTGTTGTTAGACAAAACATTCTACCTGAACCAGTTGTTAGAACTGGTAGGGGACAGAACCACATATAGAAAGCTACCTGCTGATCCAACAGAAGCATATAAGTTGCAGCTATCAGCTCTGGTGGAATGGGGCTTCAGGATAGATGCACTCAATGCTAAAGAAAGGAGATATTTAGTCCCTAGTGCGTGCAGAATCCCTGTCATATACACCTTACCTAAGGTACATAAGAACATACAGTGCCCACCACCTCGACCGATTGTTAACGGGATTGGTTCTGTCTCGGCAAGATTGGGGGAATTTTTAGATAGATTTCTCCAGTCAAGCGTAAAGGACACCAGGGCATACCTAAAAGACACTAGTGACCTCTTGACATTACTTAATGATGTTAAATTGGAGACCGCGTCAACAGTGTATTTGGTAACGGCCGATGTGGCCTCCCTATACACTATTATACAACATGAAGATGCGGCTTTGGCCCTAAATTGGGCCCTAAGTAAAAGAGATGACATCCCTAGTGAACAGAAAAGATTTTTGGGACATGTACTGGATTTTTGCATGTGCCATAATTATTTTTGGTGTGATGGCCATTTCTACTCCCAACAGGTTGGCGTGGCGATGGGAGCTAAATATGCTCCCAGTCTTGCCAACCTGTTTATGGCAGAGTGGGAGGACAGAAAAGTATTTAGTCAGAGAAGACCCCAACTTCTATTTTATCGGCGATTCATTGATGACCTCTTGTTTATATGGGAGGGGACTGAGGAATCTGCCATTAATTTTTTACAAGAACTTAACAACAACCCCAATAATATTAAATTGGAATATCAGATCAGTAATTCATCGGTCAATTTTCTGGATGTGACGATTGAGAGACTGGGCAACTCATTAAAAACTAAAGTCTATTTCAAGCCCACTGATCGAAATAGTTTTCTATCAATAAGAAGCGGCCACCATCCGGCCTGGATAAGAAATATTCCGATGGGGCAGATGTTACGTGTACGCCGGAATTGTACAGAATTGGAAGACTTTTTTGAACAAGCAGATGTTCTTAAAAGAAAATTCCTACAAAGAGGTTATCGGGAGGATGAACTAAATAAAATTACCCAGGAGGTGGCACTAGTACCTAGAGAACAATGTTTGAAGAAATCCGAGAATGCACCCGGTAACAATAAGCACCAATTTGGATTCATTTCCGGATTTCATTGCCAGTATAAAGATATTGAGAATATTTTCAGAAAATATTGGCATATTTTACGTAAGGATAGGCATCTGGGAGAGGTGTTACCAGACCGGCCTATATTTATTTATAGGAAGGCCCCCAATTTTGGTGATCATGTGGTTAAGAGGATACTGGACCCACCTGGGAGGAATCAACTGAAATTTGACTTCAGAGGCTTTTATAGCTGCAGGAGATGTATTTGTTGTAGGACTGTTAGAGTCAACCACAGAGGAATTACCACTGTAACCAATAGGGATGGGGAATCCTTCGAAATTAAGGAATTTAGCACATGTAATTCGTCGCATGTTGTCTATCTTATGTGGTGTCCTTGTGGCCTTTTGTATGTGGGGAGGACGAAGAGATTGTTGAGGATTAGGATTTCGGAACATCTAACCAACATAGAAAATGGTTATAAGTACCATAGTGTCTCCCTACATTTTAAAGATAAACATCAACAAGACCCATCATTATTACAGTTCTGTGGGATAGACACTGTACACCCCTCCTGGAGAGGGTCCAATAGAGTCAGGGACCTATCTCAACGTGAGACCAGATGGATCTTTTTATTGAAAAGTTTAGCCCCTAGAGGGTTGAACATAGAACTAGATCTAAATTGTTTCATTAATAACTTTTAGATTGGGTCACTCAAATCATCTATTATTTGCTTTAGGTAGTGCATCTCGGAGTTATATGACATTTGATCTTTGGCCCCTTATATTGTGATTACCATCATGTTTTAGCCTAACATTTTATCCTGGTGTTATTTTACATTGTAAGTGCGTTTATGTAGGGAGGATCTCAAGATCTGGTAATGACATATATATGCTGTTGTAGGAAGGGTAGGGGGATTGTCTAGCACAGTATATGGGCCTAGTGGTATCCTTATTAATTAATTTATTTATATATCTATAGTGTTTTGGGTGATTAATTAGTCCCAAAGAGGAGGGGAGAGAAGGGAACTGTCCTTTCAAATGGATATTTTGTATGTCTGGTATAAGGTCTTGGTTATTTCCCTGGATATATAGAACACCTACTTAAGGTGGGTTTATTATCGTTGTTCAGCATTTATTTGGTCGATTTAATTTAGTTGAATTTAATTTAGTCTAGCTATATATGGGCCTAGTCCGTTTAGGTTGGTATCCGGTCATAATAGTTAAATAGTAGAGACATCTAGTCTCATTTTTAGAAATCCATTTATATATTTTATAATTCATGATTATTCCTTAAGTGGTAATCAATATCTTAATTTAGGTTTATATTATCCTATGTTTTCTAATGTTTTTTAATATTTTTATATTTTTATATTTAGTATTAACTTTATGAATTTTAGAAATTTAATTCAGCATTTTTATGCAATTTGAATATGATTGAATTTTTGCTATATATGAGAAATATGGCCCTATATTCATCTTTGTATATCTAATATGTATCAGGAATATGGTCCCATATTTATCTTTGGATATTTAATATGTATATGATTGAGAAATAAGTGGTCTCAGACCTATTGATGGTCGATTTCAGTTTCAGGACCATTCAATAGGTTGGCCGTATGCATTGCCGTGTATGAGAAATAAGCGTAGCTGCGGATTTTTTTAAATACCTATTGTCAGTGAAATTATTGGAATTTGCCCTGATATAAATATAACATTATAATAGACTACATTTATTAGCGCTACATGATTCCTATGTGCCTGAATCCTAATTGTAATTTTCTGTATTGAATGTCAGTATATCCGGCGCACGGGGACGCGAGGTGTGCGCACGCGCAGTACGCGACCCGGTGGGCGTGGGTTTGAGAGCAGATAAAAGGGTTGAGTGGCAGAATACACAGCCAATCCCATGAAGAAGTCGATCCATGACGAAACATGTCGGGCGTGGCTGTGATCTGTGACGTACACGCTGTTAGCCATACAGGAGGAGAGGAATACGAGTGCTCTGAAGGACGGAGGTTTCCCGAGGGAGGGGTGAGATTATACCCAGCAGCTGCACACCTCGGGTCCGCCGTGACCATTGGTTATTGTTTCATCCACAAGTTGAGGCTTGCTGTTTACTACACGTTTTATGCCCGTTTTTTATTACACTAATGTGAGTGCGATGTGTGAGGATTGCAGTGATTTTTAATAAAGTTGTTGTTGCTGAATTACACTATTGGAGCATTTACTTTCTTTTATGTGGACCCATTGAATACCATCATTGAACCTCGTATACACCATTTACCCTGGATTGTGGTAAAGAGAGCGTGTTTTGCCGTGCATGAGAGTGCTGGCATGTTTTTTCGGTGAGTGCATGTCTGGAGAGTGTGTTTCACTAGCACGGCGGTGTGGTGAAAGAAGCACGGAGTCATTCAGCGTGTGACATTTAATCACCTAGGAATCATTTGTGTGGAACATTTGATCTTCACTCTTATCGTCACCATTTTTTGTCACTTGCAACCTGTTTGGATATTGCTTTGGTCTACAGGAGTTTTATATGTTACATCTACAGCACGAATTGAAACACTTGCATGTGTTCTTATTAATTGCTGTCGCATTTATCACTTTATTAGCAATTATTAATGTTTATTTATTTTTATGTTCACGTTATATTTAGGAATAGAGGTTATCACCACTATTGCACAAATTCAAGCACTGATATATTTGTATATTGTCACTTAGGTAATCTGCTAGTAATTAAGAGATTGCCACTGTTTTTTTGTACACCGTAAGGTATACATTTTTAAAAAAAGCGCCTTCCATTTAACCTCTATGTCGGTTTACCATTTTTTGGTTTGTAACTGATATTTAGGATTAAATATTTTCTATAATCTTTGTCTGAATTGTTATTTTAAAGATGAAGTAAAATAGAAAGCAGATATAAACATTCTTATTTGTTTCTGTTTCTTGACATTTCTTTATTTTTGTACCTATTTTTTTTCTCTTCTTTCAACAGGGAGGCACCAAACAATGAGGCAACAGCCAAGCCACTAGAAGGGACGAAGGGAGGCTACCCTCACTGGGACCCTAACAGGGGAGGCAACAAGGCAATCTTCCCATAACTTCAAACACACTCATTTCACCACAGACAGGGGTGATTCTAGGTGATCCAAAGGCCAGAACTTAAGGGGTAAAGAACACTTTCTGGTTGATGCCTGGCTCATCAGTGCCCATTAATGCAGCCTTGCCAGTGTAGACATGGGTAGAGGAGAGGCCCCGGGGATCACAGTCACACAGAGTTACGCTGTCTAGAGTGATCATCATATATCCCCTATCCCATAGGAAACAAGAGGGGTGGGGGCAACTCCAGGACTTTTTCAATGTTGGCACATTGTCACCGTAAAGAAAAAACACAGTGCAGCATGGTGGATTCCACTAGTCAGGAGCAAACATTGTCATCAGACCAAGTGCAAGGTTGGTCAACTAATGTAACAAAATGGATGCTAGACATATGGGACTAGGGGTGGCTTAATGAATGGTGTATTGTTTCTTTTTAGAGGAAAGTGAGTGTGGTCAGCTCGCCCAGGATGTTGGTTTGGAGGCATTTGATCTGACTCCTGGACCCAGCACAGACCTGTCCATTGTGGACATTAAACCCCCTGACGCAAGTCACACTGAGGGCCAAAGCGACCCTGAAGGGGAAGAAAGTATCCGGGAGCCTCTTGTTTGCGCAAGTAAGTATTCTTGGAATCTGGCTTCAAATGTGTATACATGTCAAGTGATTATGTGAAAAAACAAAACACCCACTCCACACATTAGCAAAGTATGTTGTGCATTAACATTAGTATAGAGAAGGAAGAGGTGGAAGGAGCTGACTAGTAACTTGACCATAACTTACTATGTAGGGCCTCAGCCACTTGACCATCGTTCCCTTAATACATTTTTGTCTTCTTACTAGGTCATGATCTTCTAAGATGCACAATTGGCCGAATGAGTGAAGATATGTTGCATTGTTTGAAGGATCTGGAGCAAATAAAGAAGGCTGCCACTGCTTTAAAGCGAAGAATCCGTGATTTTGTAGACACGCTTGCCAAATTCTAATTTCCTCTTGCCTGGTCAGAAGTTTCTTGTTCCACTTGTTGGCTCCTGTTTGCACTTTTAATATTTACCATGTTTTTCTGACTTTTAAATTAGAAAGTTTAGTGTCCGAACTCAGTGTTTCTCCACTCCACTCCACTCCTCTAGGTGCACCACCAGGTCCTGTTTTCTATATTTTCCTCAGTCTAAAAACTGCTGTGTGAATTACTAACATTGAAAATGACAACATCCCCTGTGCCAAATTCAACAAATATAGAAAACCTGACCTGGTTTGCATCTTGAGAAGGAGATTTGGGAAACACTGCCCTAAGTAATGTGAATTGTAATCTTTCTGTGTTTTTAAGAATAGCAAAGCCAAAATTTGAAGCTGCCCACAAATTGTGCATTAACATTCTTATTTCCCTCATGATCTCAAGTCCTAGGTGCAATCTCGAAACACCCAATACGAGGACAATATGCGACCGGTCTAATGTGGCATGTTCACCAATGCCAGGAGCATGGCGGACAAGATGGGTGAACTAGAGATACTGTTGTACAAGGAGGATTTGGATTTTGTGGGAATTTCAGAGACCTGGTTCAACAGCTCTCATGATTGGCTGGCAAACATTCAAGGGTATACCCTATACCGCAAGGATAGAGAGGGTAAAAAAGGGGGAGGGGTATGCCTATATATCAAGAATAATGTACAAGCGAATGTGAGAGATGACATCACCGAGGGAGCTAGAGAGGAGGTGGAATCCTTATGGGTAGAGCTCCAAAGGGATGAAGCTAAGGGGAAAATAATACTGGGAGTATGCTATAGGCCCCCTAACCTGAGGGAGGAAGTGGAGACGGATCTCCTATCACAAACTGGATTCGCAGCAAGGATGGGAAGTGTTATCATAATGGGGGATTTTAATTATCCAGACATAGACTGGGCGGAGGGAACCGCGCATTCATTTAAGGCTCACCAGTTCCTTAATGTCTTGCAGGACAATTTTATGGGTCAGATGCACCAACTAGAAATAAAACATTACTGGATCTACTGATTACCAACAATACAGACCTGATCACGGATGTGGAAATACGGGGCAATTTAGGTAACAGCGATCACAGGTCAATTAGTTTCAGTATAAATCACACAAATAGGAAACATAAAGGGAACACAAAGACACTGAATTTCAAAAGAGCCAACTTCCCTAAACTACAAACCTTGCTAAAAGGCAAAAAATTGGGATAAAATAATAGGAACAAAGAATACGGAGGAGAGATGGGTTTGCTTTAAGAGCATATTAAATAAGGGCATCAGCCAATGTATCCCATTGGGTAATAAATTTAAAAGAGCGAACAAAAATCCTGGATGGCTTAACTCCAATGTAAAAATACATATAAAAGCAAAGGAGAAGGCCTTTAAAAAATACAGGGTTGAGGGATCCTCCTCAGCATTCAGACTTTATAAAGAATGCAACAAGAAATGTAAGGGTGCAATTAGGACAGCTAAGATAGAACATGAAAGACACATAGCGGAGGAGAGCAAAAAAAATCCCAAGAAATTTTTTAAGTATGTAAACAGTAAAAAAGGGAGAACAGACCATATTGGCCCCATAAAGAATGAAGAAGGACATCTGGTTACAAAGGATGGGGAGATGGCGAAGGTATTGAATTTATTCTTCTTCTCAGTCTTCACGAGTGAATCGGGGGGCTTCAGTAACCAAAACTGCAGTGTTTATGACACATGACACAACACAAGAAGCACCTCCATGGTTAACAGAGGACAGAATTAAAATTAGACTTGAGAAACTTAACATTAATAAATCAGACCGTTGTTCCAGACCGTTGTTCCTAATTTTTCAGACAGTCTACTGACTGGAATGGTACCAGCTGATTGGAGAAAAGCCAATGTAGCACCAATATTTAAAAAGGGCCCAAAATACATCCCTGGGAATTACAGACCAGTTAGCCTAACATCAATAGTATGTAAACTCTTGGAGGGGATGATAAGGGACTATATACAAGATTTTAGCAATAAGAACGGTATCATTAGCAGTAATCAGCATGGATTCATGAAGAATCGTTCTTGCCAAACCAATCTATTAACCTTCTATGAGGAGGTGAGTTGCCATCTAGATAAAGGAAGGCCCGTAGACGTGGTGTATCTGGATTTTGCAAAAGCATTTGACACAGTTCCCCATAAACGTTTACTGTACAAAATAAGTTCCGTTGGCATGGACCATAGGGTGAGTACATGGATTGAAAACTGGCTACAAGGGCGAGTTCAGAGGGTGGTGATAAATGGGGAGTACTCAGAATGGTCAGGGGTGGGTAGTGGGGTTCCCCAGGGTTCTGTGCTGGGACCAATTCTATTTAATTTGTTTATAAACGACCTGGAGGATGGGATAAACAGTTCAATCTCTGTATTTGCAGATGATACTAAGCTAAGCAGGGCAATAACTTCTCCGCAGGATGTGGAAACCTTGCAAAAAGACCTGAACAAATTAATGGGGTGGGCGACTACATGGCAAATGAGGTTCAATGTAGAAAAATGTAAAATAATGCATTTGGGTGGCAAAAATATGAATGCTATCTATACACTGGGGGGAGAACCTCTGGGGGAATCTAGGATGGAAAAGGACCTGGGGGTCCTAGTAGATGATAGGCCAAGCTGCTGCTAACAGAGCAAACAGAATATTGGCATGCATTAAAAGGGTGATCAACGCTAGAGATAAAACGATAATTCTCCCACTCTACAAGGCTCTGGTCCGGCCGCACCTGGAGTATGCTGTCCAGTTCTGGGCACCAGTCCTCAGGAAGGATGTACTGGTAATGGAGCGAGTACAAAGAAGGGCAACAAAGCTAATAAAGGGTCTGGAGGATATTAGTTATGAGGAAAGGTTGCGAGCACTGAACTTATTCTCTCTGGAGAAGAGACGCTTGAGAGGGGATATGATTTCAATTTACAAATACTGTACTGGTGACCCCACACAGAAAAGAGGTTTAACCTTAAACTACGTAGAGGGTTCTTTACTGTAAGAGCGGCAAGGATGTGGAATTCCCTTCCACAGGCGGTGGTCTCAGCGGGGAGCATTGATAACTTCAAGAAACTATTAGATAATCACCTGAATGACCGCAACATACAGGGATATACAATGTAATACTGACACATGATCACACACATAGGTTGGACTTGATGGACTTGTGTCTTTTTTTCAACCTCACCTACTATGTACTATCTCATGCCTAAAATTAATGTGTGTCTTTCCCTACATCTAGTTAGCTAAAGCCCCAAAACACACCGTGTGTCAACATGTGCTAGCTCCTATCATGGGGTATCAATGGACGTGTTTCGGGGGTGCAACCCCTTCCTCTGACCTACTTTAGTTATGAGGAAGGGATTGCACCCCCAAAACGCATCCATTGATACCCCGTGATGGGAGATAGCATATGTTGACACACTGTGTGTTTTGGGGGTTTCTAAAATAACATGTTTGGAACTACACACATTTTTGGCAGGGGATCATAATGGACATTAAATAGTTCAGCCTCTACGTGTACGTGGCTTCAAATTTTGGCTTTGAGAGGGGTGACATCACCCCATCTGAGGAAGGCAACATCCACACAGTCTTGGGATACTAATGTCTCATTTGGCCTTCACTTTACCAAAATCAAACTTTTATAAGTTCCTGAGTTGGGGATGTGTAACTTATGTTTTTGAACATGCCTGTTTAGCCACAAAAAAGGCAACATAATGGCAAATATACATGCTATACACCAAGATGTTGGTTTGTTTTAAAACCTTAAAATGCACATGTGAATGTGCTTTGAGTAATTTTTTTTTACTAAACAATGTGTGGCTTATTATTTCAGTGCTCAATACCAGTGTATTTGTTAAGTTGTTTTAGTTACAGTGACAATGTGCTCTTAAATGTGGCCAACTCTGGCAATTTTTTGGCCTCCAAAAAATTAAAGGAGTTTAAAAAGTCATAATGTTTATGAAATTCATGCATTAGACCCATTAAGAACAAAAACATTGTGTGTATGTAGCAGACCCACAGCACACCATAATAGTGATTGAATAGAGATTGTCACCTCATGTAGCAAATAAGATGCATTTGCACTATTGTAGCAAGTGGACAAAATAAAGGCCATTTGAGAACATATTAATACAGATAAGAAACACAGACAATAGTAGTTCAAATTAAATATGAGTTCATGATCAAATAAAAATATTATTCAGGGGGGGCGTGGCCGGATGTTGGGCTGAATAGAAGCGTGGGTGATTAGCTCCTGCCATCCTGATTTTTTATCCTTTGTTTCGGACTCCAGCGGACCTGCCTTGCAGCCTTCATAGCCTCCCAGCTTGTTGTAGCGCTGCCTGGAGTCGCCAGCACAGCGCTTCTCTTACCTGCAGCTGCCTGGGGGACAGACCGCGGCTCCGGCCTAGTTCCCGGAGCGGCGGCCATCTTGCCTCACCCGGCGGCGGCCCCAGCGGGATCTCCTGGCCTCCCTGATTGTCCTGGACCCAATCTTCTCCTGCTGCAGCCGCCCGACCGCCCGGGGCCACCACTACGGCGTTTCCTTCTCACCTTGCAGCTGCCTGAGGGACGGATCGCGGCTCCGGCCTGCATTCCGGAGCGGCGGCCATCTTGGTGCACCCGGAGACACCCCGAGCAAGTGATCCTGGCCCCCCCTGCACATCTCAAGGTCAGTTTCCTACAGCTGCTGCCGGCCGCATCATCCGGGCCACCATTGCGGCGCTCACTCGCCCTGCAGCTGCCTGTGGGACGGGCCGGGGCTCCGGCCTAGTGCTCGGCGGCCATCTTGCTTCACCCAGTGAAGGCCTCGGCGGACTCTAAGGGACCCTCCGGCCACCTTGAGCCCTTGTTTCCCTAACCACAGCCATAGGGACCTCACAGCTGGCTGACTGTTGACTGCTGGCCTCATTGTGACATTTTTACTAAACGCCAAAGGAGGGGATCCGGCCTGGTAGGAGGCAGCCATCTTGATACACCCGGGCGACAGCCTGGGGCTCTCCTGTCCCCTTGGCACCTGTGACTCTAATCTATCTCCATCCTGGTGCATTTTCAGCAACTCTGCTCAGCAAATACCTTCCTCCGGTCTGGGGGGCTCCCCCGGTCCTTCCGATGACCGGGAAACGGCAATCGGCAAAGAAGGCAGCTAATTCCATCTCCCGAATCTCGCCGCCAAACACACGTGCAACGGCTGCCTTGCCTATAGCATCATCCTCTCCGGCCTCTGTAGCGGTACAGACAGACACTTGGATGGCGGCACTCGGGGTCTCGTGCCAAGAGGGGCACCCGGTCATGGAGGAAACGTCGGAGCGACTGGGTGAGGGGTCCACCGCAATGATACTGGCGGCCATTGCAGATAGTAAATCATCCGTGGAGGGGAAAATAGATACCCTGACGATCGAATGTGGGCTGATAAGACAGGATATGGACAAAATTAGAGGCCGTTTAACAGAAACTGAGCAGCGCATTTCTACAGTGGAGGACGTGGCAACTTCCACGGCACATTCGGTGGTGGAGCTGCAGCAGCAAGTCAAAACTCTAATGGCCCGTTCAGAAGATGCAGAAAACCGCCTCAGGCGCAACAATGTCAGGGTGGTGGGGCTCCCGGAGGGTGAGGAGGGCGCCAACCCTGTGGAGTTTGCGGAGGCCTTTTTCAAAAAGCTCCTGGGCCTGCAGCATCTATCTCCTGTCTATGTCGTGGAGCGGGCGCATAGGGTACCCACGGGCCGGAGACCGGCGGGAGCGTGGCCACGTGCGTTTCTTGTGCGCCTGCTGAATTTCAGGGATAGAGATTTGATCCTGGCGGAAGCCCGCAAGCACCCTGAATTGAAACATGAAAATGCTGTCATCCATTTGTATCCTGATTTCTCGCCAGAACTGCAAAAGAAAAGACGCTCCTTTACAGATATCCGCAGACGCCTGAGGGAGAATGGTCTGATTTATAACATGCTGTATCCTAGCCGTCTAAAAGTACTTCATCGCGGAGCTGCAAAATTCTTCGAATCCCCTGCGGAGGCGGCTGAGTGGCTGGATGCCATCGCCTAATGCTAGGATCTGGTGGCGGAACCTGTCTAACGGAAACATGTGGATCGGGCCCAGAAGATATTTACCCTCAAGGGGTACTAATACTGGGAGTGGTGGTTCCTGCTGATGCGGCACCCTTTTGGAATCCTGTTGTCCCTCCCAAAAAAAGATCCCCCCCCCTTTTTTTTTTTTTTTTTTTTTTTTTTTTTTTTTTTATCCTCCTAGTGGTCTGCAATGGAGGACAATCTCTGGAACTTGTCATCCGTGCACTGCAGGAGCTTCAGGTACTGTTCTAAATGTTTGCACTACCTACAAGTCTTCCCGAACCCCCTTTTTTGAGTGGATAGACTCTTGGAACGTTCCACCTTTTGCTCACCAAGTTGATGGGAATAAAGTTTCTCCGGCGGTTTTGTTCTTTTTTTGGTTCTGTTCGCCTGGAGCAAACAGGGAGTTGGGTTCTTAGAATGTTTTTTTCTGTGACTTTTCTTTTTTTATTATTTTTTGCAAGTCCTTTTTTATTTTTTTCTCTTTTATGTTTTTTGTTGGGAAAGAATAACTGTTTTTTAAGCTTCCCTCGGTGGCCCACCTCACTGGTGCGATCACATGAGGGTGTAAATTGCCTATTAAGATATATGCTGTCCATTCGTAGTGCTGTGGTGCTTTGCTGCTCTCTGTGCCCGGGTCCCTCCCCACAGACCTCCCAAGTTTACAGGACAACTCCTGTCCCTATCCAATACCTAGCTTCACTTTATGAGTGACCTCAAAATAATTTCGTGGAATGTCCGCGGATTAAACTCCAAATTTAAACGTTCATTGGTCCTCCAGTACCTCAAATCCCTGAATCCACATATTATCCTCCTGCAGGAAACCCATCTAGAGGGTAACAAAATTTTATCCCTGAACAGGAACTGGGTGCAGAGAGCCGTACATTCTACGCACTCCTCTTATGCCAGGGGAGTGGCCATTTTAATACATAAGAATTTAGTATGTGCTATAGAACATGTAATAACAGATCCCTATGGGAGATATGCAATTGTGGTCCTTGCCATTGAATCTCAGTTATTGGCAATAGCGAATGTATATGTTCCACCCCCCTTCAAAAATGAGGTTCTATACCTGGTTTTAGAGAAGATTGCCACCTTTGGCCCATTAAAAATGCTAGTGGCGGGCGATTTTAACAACATCCTAGACTATGGGCTGGACACCTCTAACCCGAACCGGGTGCGCAATCTAGAACTAGGCCACTGGGCAGACACGGCGGCGTTGGAGGAGGTGTGGAGGTGGAAACATCCTGGTGAGCGCAGTTATTCTTACCTTTCCCACGTCAGTGCCTCCTCATCCCGTCTTGATCTGGCTTTTGCCAATTCAGCACTGCTACCACAGATTGCGGAGGCGGTTTACCTGGCGGGGGGGCTTTCTGATCATACCCCCTTACAGGTAATGTTGTGCCGATCCGCAGGCAATAGTCGTAGGAGTTGGAGGCTGCACTCAGGGTGGGTGAATGAGCCCTCGGTTGAGGCATTGGTTTCCCCACACATACAGGACTACTGGGACAACAATGAGGGTTCAACAGATGGGCTCACGGTCTGGGATGCGTTCAAGGCATCCACCCGTGGGGTATATATAGCTGCCATTAAAGCCGCTAGGGTGGAGAAAAATTCAGAGTCAGAAATGCTTCAGGCCCGTGAGCTACGCTGTGCGAAGCTCCATGCTGATGCGCCCTCCTCCTCCACTCTAGCGGAGTTACAGTTGGCCAGAAGGGCCTTGTTGGTTCATTTTCAAACTCATACACAATGTACATTTAAGAGAAGGGCTGAGGAACTATTTGAAAAAGGTGATAAAAATGGGAAGCTGTTGGCCTACTTGGCGGCAGATACCCGAACACATACAGCTATCCCTTGCATTTATTCAGCGGGAGGTAATCTAGTGAGAGATGGAGAGGGTATTATGCAGGCTTTTGTGTCGTACTACTCAGAGTTATATACTGCTATACCCAAATATGATGATCAAGTGCTGGTGGACCTGTTGGGCTCCCTTCGGATCCCGGGGCTGCCGGGGGAGGTGGCGGCGGAGTTGGAAGCCCCTTTTACTCCTAAGGAATTGGCTTTGGCCGTTGCCTCCTTCCCCAATGGTAAGGCTCCGGGTCCGGATGGGATACCAGCGGAATGGTACAAAACTTATATGGACCTGTTGTCTCCCAGACTCTTGCAACTTTATGGAGAATGCTTAGAAGTAGGGAGACTGCCACCCTCGTTGTACGAGGCTCATGTGGTGTTACTTCCCAAGCCTGATAAAGACCTTCTTCAATGCTCCTCCTACAGGCCCATAGCACTGTTAAACATGGACCTCAAAATTTTGACCAAAATGATTGCCAATAGATTAATGAAGATTCTGGAGCACTTGATATCACCAGATCAGACAGGGTTTATGCCCAAAAAAGCCACTGACACTAACATCCGCAGAGTGTACACACACACGCAAATAGATGAGGAAATATCTTCTGGAGGGGCTCTGGTGTTTTTCGATCTGGAAAAGGCATTTGACTCCATAGATTGGGGATATATGACTCAGGTACTCCAACGCATGGGTTTTGGTCCTATATTCCTCAAATGGATATCAATGCTCTATGAGAAGCCGGTGGCAGCACTCCGCCTAAATGGAGGGGTGTCTGACAATTTTCCAGTATCCAGAGGCACCAGACAAGGGTGCCCATTGTCACCAGGCTTATTTGCGTTGGTCATGGAACCTCTGGCGATCGCACTGCGCTCCTCCTCTCAAATTCAGGGTATTAGAGTGGGCACCCTTACCGAGACTACAGCCCTTTATGCAGATGACCTAGTCCTTTTCATTAGAGATACTGGACCTTCTCTACAGGCTGCACTGGTGCTACTGGAGCGCTTTACTGGGGTTTCTGGGCTCCGGGTCAACTGGAATAAATCCAAGATACTTCCGCTACGTTCCCACCGGGCAAATAGACAGGCAGACCCAAAAAATCCCTTGCAATGGGTAACACAAATTAAATACATGGGTCTTCAAATTACGAATTCGGTGACGGAATTCATCAGTCTTAATGTGTCCCCATTATTAGACATCATCTCTAAAAAATTACATTCCTGGAAAAATCTTCCATTGTCACTTATTGGGAAGATAAATCTACTCAAAATGAAAATACTACCTTTACTCCTGTATACCCTTAGAAATTCTCCGGTGTGGATCCCAAAAACAGTCTTCAGGTCAATAGACAGTATGATCTCTTCATTTCTGTGGCGGGGAGGAGTCCCCCGCATTAAACTGACCATTTTGCAGCAGCCGTGGGGGGAGGGAGGCCTAGCGGTACCAAATTTCCAAAAATATTTTTTAGCCGGCCAATTAACGGTGGCGCACCGTTGGTTGACCACGCCTTTGGACGACGCTGCGGTGTCGTTGGAGGCGGCATGTGTGGGTTCATATGAAGCACTATCCCACTTGGTATATAGGGGTTTACGGGCCCCCTACCCTCTGACGCCCTCCATGCGCTCTGTAATTAGGGCATGGTCCATGACTCAGGGGCTCCAGCCTTCTAGTCATGATAAATTCTCTCCAAATCTCCCCTTGTGGAGGAATCCTACTCTGCCGCACTTCTTTGACTACCCGGATCCGATAGTATGGACAAAATACGGAATTAAGACACTAAAGCACATTGTAGCGAATGGCACCATAATGTCCTTTGACATGTTGAAATCACGTTATGAACTAACAAACTCGCATTTTTTTCGGTACATTCAATTAAGGCATGCCTTTCAATCCCAATTTGGAGGAGAACCTCTTGACCCTGAGCCCAGTGATTTAGAATTGCTGACTCGCAGTGACTCGTTGTCTAAACCAGTTTCCAGCATATACAGAGATCTCTTTCAGGAAACAACAAAACTGTTGGAACCCTGCAGACAAGCGTGGGAGGCGGCAACCTCGGGGTTGGATAGGGATGACTGGGATGATATATGGGGAATTGCAATGCAGACTCTGGTCTCCACTAGGGACAGACTAATTCACTTTAAATTCCTGCACAGGATTTATCTGACCCCAGCTAGACTTGCTAAGATGTTTGGGAATCAGCATTCCCTTTGCTGGAGGTGTTCCACGCCACTAGCGAATTTTATGCATATATTTTGGGAATGCTTACAGGTCAGAGCATACTGGCAGGATGTAGCAGGCTGCATAAGGTCGGTCACTTCTATTTCGATTCCCATGACGGTTGAGGTATGCCTGCTGCATCTGGTAGAGCCCCTAGCTACTACCAGGGCTATTAGAACTCTTCTTACCCTATTGTTGTTCTATGCCAAAAAGAGGATCATTCTCTCCTGGAAGAGTTCCTCAGCCCCAACCCTAGAGTCCTGGAAGGCATTGGTTAACAAGGCAATACCATTTTATAAAGCCACTTATTTGAGTAGGGGAGCAATGACCAAATTTGACAAGGTGTGGGGTGGTTGGATGGCATCGGTGGATACGGTGTCAGACTAATTACAGATAACCCATAGCTATTGATATTGGTGTATGAGGCCACAAAGGAGGATGTATATGACCGACATACAGGAGAAATATTGATAATTCTGCACTAAGATAACTGGTCACTTGTAGGGGGGAGAGTTATTTTTATTCATATGAGATCCTTGGTGCTGGGGGGGGAGTCGGGTCACGTTTTTTGACGGTATCAAGCATCATGACCCAAGTTGTTAGGCAGCGAGGGTGCGGTGTCTCCTAGTGCCTTCCTCCAGTCTGGAGGCCAACTTGGACAGTATATATCTGGGCAAAAGCTTTGTTGTTTGGGGGGGAAGGGAGGGGGGAGTTCTCAATTTATGTCTGTGTTTTTGTATGTAAATGTCCACCGGCAACTGTGTTCTAGTCGGTGGTTGTCGGCCGCAAATGTGGCCTGTTGTTATTTGTATGCCTAAAAAATGAATAAAAAAGAATTTTCAAAAAAAAAAAAAAAAAAATATTATTCAGGATCAGCTTCAATTTGCTGCCAAGACTCTACCCACAAAATAATCAAGGTATTTTTGACGTATATCTCTAGCATTTTGGGAGGGCAATCCAGCACGGCCAGTTGATAGAGCCGTCATCACGCCCACAGACGCCCGAGCTGCAGCCTCTTCAGCTGGGTCTGCCACTGCAGGATCCGCATCAGTTGGCACTGAGGCAAGGTAGCTGCTAGCATTCCCCCGTAAAATATGATGGAGTATACAGCAGCACAATACCATATGGTTGATTTTGTATAGTGCCAGGTTAATTGGTGTTAAAAACAGCCTGAACCAACTGGTGAGGATGCCAAAGGCATTTTCAACCACCCTTCTTGCACAGGAGAGCCTGTAATTAAATATTCTCTGCTCTGAGGTGAGGTTCCTCATAGGAAACCGCGTCATAAGATGTTCCCCCAGAGCAAAGGCCTCATCTGCAACAAAAACAAAATTGAGGCCCTCAACATTCTCCTCAGCAGGTGGCAAGTTTAAGGTGCCATTCTGGAGCCACTTGTAGAACTCTGTCTGCATAATGACTCCTCCATCCATCCAGTTGTGGCCGTTCTTCCAAACATCAAGAAACAAGAACTCATATGTGGCAGACACTACAGCTAGCATGACTATGCTGCAAAAGCCCTTATAATTGAAAAAATATGAGCCAGAGTTGGGTAGTGGAACAATTCAGACATGTTTTCCATCAATAGCACCACCACAGTTGGAAAAATCCCACTGATGATAGAACTGGGCTGCAACGTCCTGCCATTGCCGTGGGTTGGAAGGAAACTGTGGATTAAAAAAAAGGAAAAATAAATGATTACTTCTGCACATAAAATTGCAAGCAGATTTTACACAAACATGCTTGTCCAACATAAGTCTAAAACGTAAATGAGTATTTAAAGACAAAAGTGTAAGGTCAACTTATCTGATTCCTCACCCCCTCTGGTGGCCCATTCAAAAAATGTTATGTGGGGGGGAGGTAATGGGTAGATGTTTCCAAATTGCAGCACATTTTGACATTCATAAATAACCTATCAAGATAATAGGAGACGAAAACTTTCTACGTTACAATTTGAAGGTAATCAGGCAAGCCCTTGCACTACATGCTTTGGTGAATTCATCCAGAAATATGACCACAAAAGAGGGATAGTGTGTATAGGTTTTGCAAAGTCAGCAAATAGAGTATTTGTATCTGTTGACTTAGCATTTTTGGGGAGAGGGAGGGTTACAAATGAGTTTGGGAACCAAAAAATGACCCCCTGTACTCTGCCTGAATTGGAGGACAACAATAACATTTGGACACATTTTAGGGGTTTTTAGGGTAAGCACAAAAATGTAGCTGTCAAAAAGCATTGTTAAGTTACTAGGCTAGGTGTGTATGGGCCCAGGATAGCATGTTGGGGAGGTTAGTGAAGGAAAATATGCATGTAGGCCAAAAAAGGAGCAGGAAAAGCTTACAGTATGCATGAGGACAAAGAGGACATTGTCACATACCTTGTGGAGATTGAGCTGTAGAGAGGGCTTTCCTGCACCTCCTGTCCAATGCCCCTGGTAGAGATGACAGGGTGTGAAGGGCACAGAGTGGCACGAGGGCCTATGTAGCAGGTGGCACCGGCTGGGCCTTGGCAGGAACCCTATGGCTGCAGATCACCGGATAGGCATTAAGAACAGGAACTCCGTGTTGCTGGATCAGCAGACGGAAGCGGGTCATCAACAGCCGGGCAGAGCAGGTACCGGAACATGAGGCAGAAGCTAAGAAAGGATACAGGCCAGGTTCGGTACACAAT
Organism: Aquarana catesbeiana; assembly: GCF_042186555.1. Classification (NCBI taxonomy): domain Eukaryota; kingdom Metazoa; phylum Chordata; class Amphibia; order Anura; family Ranidae; genus Aquarana; species Aquarana catesbeiana. The sequence goes on along the minus strand of NC_133328.1, from coordinate 412,038,332 downwards.
CGGGCAGCGAGGTACAGAAGCATGAAGCCGGAGCAGGGTCAAACACAAGCTGGGGTCACAGGTAGGCAGGCGGAAGTCCAAGGGAAGGTTCAGGTGAACACAGGAAAACTGGAACAGATCAAAACACAGATAAACAGGAACAAGCTGAAAGACCACTCAGCAATGCGTGTGTTTTATTGCTCTGTTTAAATAGGCTGACTGGTGCCATTATGTGCATGTGTGTGCACCCAACTCGCGCCTGCCCACTGATGCGCCAGTACATGTTATTCTTTGCGCACACACTGGTGTGCCTGCGCCTGTTTGCCAATGCACATCTATCAACTGGACTTCTCTTACATTGCCCCCCCGATGGGCAACCTCTGGATGCCCATCTGTAACCTCTTTTCGGGGTGATCTCTTGGCATGTAGATTGGACTCTGGTTCCCAAGAGTTGTCTTCAGGTCCGTAGCCTTTCCATTTAATTAAAAACTGGATCAGGTTTCTTCTTTTTCTACAATCCACAATTGTTGTGACCTCATACTCCTTGTTACCATTGATTTTATTAGGTGCAGGTGGACCTGTCTCACGACCAGGAAAAGGATCTAACCTTGCATTTTTCTAGTAAGGAAACGTGAAAGACAGGGTGAATTTTGTAAGTCTCAGGAAGTGAAAGTTCGTAGGCTGCTGGATTAATCTGCCTTTTGACAGGGAAAGGACCAATATATCTAGGTCCGAGCTTCTTAGATGGACATGATCATTTTAAGTTGGCATTGGATAACCAGACCTTGTCTCCTACTTGAAGTTTTAGGTCTGCTCTTCTTTTCCTGTCAAAGAATTTTTTGTTGTCTTGTGCTTTAGAATTGGCTTTTTGCAATACCTTATCGTTTGATTGAAGAGCACTTATCCTTTCTTGGACTGCAGGAACCAAGGAATCGGGCAAGATGTCGGGTTTGAAGGTTGGGAAGTATCCATAATTAGCAAAAAACGGGCTTGTCCTGTAACCGAGTGAACTGCACCAAAGCATATCATATGCAAATATACTGTTCCAGAGTTTGATTTGTGCGTTCAGTTTGCCCATTTGTCTGGGGATGGTATGCTGATGAGAAACAAGTTTCAATTTTTAACATCCTGCAAAGATCTTTCCAGAATCTGGATGTAAATTGCACTCCTCGATCGGAGGTGATGCTGTTGGGTACCCCATGGAGTCTAACCACTTCCTTGATGAAGGTGCAAGCGGTCTCTGTTGCTGAAGGAGTTCCTAGCATGGGAACAAAATGGGCCATCTGTCTATGATCACAAAAATGGTTGTGAATTTTTCGGATGGCGGGAGCTCAATGATAAAATCCATATTGATCATTTCCCAGGGCCTCTTGGGAATGGGTAATAGCCTTAACAGACCCCAGGATTTGGTTTTATCATTCTTGTTTCAGGCACAGACCCCACAGGTGCTGACATAATTCTTGCAGTCGAACCTTAGACCTGGCCACCAAAAAGACTGTTGCACTAGCTCCACTGTCTTGGTTACCCCAAAATGTCCCGCCAAGGGATGGTCATGACAGGCTAAGGATCTTGGAGCGCAGACTCGGGGGTACAAACACTTTTTGGTTATGTAGGAATAATCCCTCTTGTTCCTGGAAGCAAACACCTGGTGGTAGAACTTCCCTTGTGGATGCCTGCTTAAGCTGGGTGATTAGGTCTATTTGTAGTAGCAAAAAACTTTGGGCTGGCAGGATTGTGTCTGCTTGGTGAAGTTCTCCTTCCTCTGGGTACATACGCGATAGGGCACCAGGCTTGCTATTCTTGGAATCCGGTCTTAAAGTAATGTGGAAGGAGAAACGGGAGAAGAACAGTGCCCACCTGGCCTGCGGAGGTCTTAATTTTTTGGCTGTTCTAAGATATTCGAGATGCTTGTGATCAGTAAATATCAAAATGGGGTGGGCTGCTCTCTCCAGCAAATATCGCCATTCCTCTAGGGTTGTCTTTATGGCTAATAATTCTTGGTCTCCCACATCATAATTTCTCTCTGCGGAGCTGCGTTTCCTACAAAAGAAGACAATGGGATGTAATAGTGACTTAATTCCCTGGCGCTGTGACAGGATGGCACCCACGGCATTCTCTGAAGCATCCACCTCGAGAACATATGCAGGGTCTGGGTGTTGTAAGATGGGTGCTGAGGTAAACAGAGTTTTTAACTGATCAAAAGCTGCTTGCGCTGCACGTGTCCACTGAAATTGGGTATTCTGTTTTGTCAGTTGGGTGACAGGAGAGATAATGGCGGACAAATTCTTAATAAACTTGCGATAGAAATTGGCAAATCCAATGAACCTCTGTGTGCTCTTCCTGTCTGTAGGAGTGGGCCATTCAAGGATGGATTTGACCTGTTGGGGATCCATGGAGATGCCTAAAGTGGAGATGATAAGACCCAAGAATTGGATAGTTTCCTTTTCAAATTCACACTTCTCGGCCTTCGCATATAGTCCATGGTCTCTTAATCAGCCGAGAACCTTTTTCTCATGTTCACGGTGTGTTGACAGGGAATTAGAAAAGATAAGGATATCGTCTAAGTATACAATCAGAAATAGGTCAAGGAAGTCTCTGAAAATATCGTTAACAAAATGTTGGTATTGGTATCAACCGAACTGGTATCAACCGAACTTCTTTTACAGACATTCACAGCATATTACAATAATGTTAATTATGGAATCAAGAAATTACTACAATACATTAGCAAACATTAAATACATAGAATGTGATGTTAAAGGAAAAAACTTACCCGAATATAGTCCTTCTGCAGGACTTGAATAATGGCTGAGCAGGTCTCTGGAATAATGAGTCCCAGAGCCTGGGGGGAGATCCCAGTGGTAAACTTGAGGTCCTGGAGACTTCTCCCCGTCGCCAAGTACCACAAGGTGGCTATGAGCCTTTGCTCAGGAGTAATGGCAAGCCTCATGCATGTGTCCTGCTTCTTAATATAGTGGGTCAACAATGCCAAGTTGGTGAAAGCAGGGGTCCGTCATCCAGAGATAATTCCGAAAAATCATCCAGATTATTCTCCTGGAGCTCACGCAGCAAAGACATATGACATAATTGGTCACGATTATGCAACCAATTTTTGGTCCAAGAAATCCTCCTCCTCCTGTTCCTGGACTGGACTTGGGTCAAAGCAATAACTCCAAGGCCAATAAAATAGCACGTTCTCTCCTCCGATTCCACAACATGGCTGGTTAACGAACGGCCATTCAGAAACAAACTGAAAAGCACAAACTGAAAAGCACAAATCAATACTCACCAAACTTCTACTAACACAAAATTAGCAGAAGGAGCTCAAAGGGTGGCATCAGACAATTGAACTCTTTATCAGGTCGTTGTACGTCTAGTACGTCACTATGTTTGCGTTTGTTGGCCAGCAATTGTGTGGCGTTAGTATGCAAGACAAAATCCAGGCACATGCCCTTCGGACAAAAGTCTGACGCTCTGTCTGCCAACAATCCGATCTTGTGTACGAGGCTTTAGAGCGATGTACATGTACACTCCCACCACCATGCTTGACTGTAGGCAAGACACACTTGTCTTTGTACTCCTCACCTGGTTGCCACCACACATGCTTGACACCATCTGAACCAAATAATTTTATCTTGGTCTCATCAGACCACAGGACATGGTTTCAGTAATTCATGTCCTTAGTCTGCTTGTCTTCAGCAAACTGTTTTCGGTCTTTCTTGTGCATCATCTTTAGAAGAGGCTTCCTTCTTCCAATTTGATGCAGTGTGCGGCATATGGCCTGAGCCCTGACAGGCTACCCCCCACCCCTTCAACCCCTGCAGCAATGCTGACAGCACTCATACATCTATTTCCCAAAGACAACCTCTGGATATGACTCTGAGCACGTGCACTCAACTCCTTTGGTCGACCATGGCGAGGCCTGTTCTGAGTGGAACCTGTCCTGTTAAACCACTGTATGGTTTTGGCCACTGTGCTGCAGCTGAGTTTCAGGGTCTTGGCAATCTTCTTATAGCTGATGCCATCTTTATGTAGAGCAGCTTTTTTTTTTTTTCAGATCCTCAGAGAGTTCTTTGCCATGAGGTGCCATGTTGAACTTCCAGTGACCAGTATGAGAGAATGAGAGCGATAACACCAAATTCAACACACCTGCTCCCCATTCACACCAGAGACCTTGTAACACTAATGAGTCACATGACACCAGGGAGGGAAAATGGCTAATTGGGCCCAATTTGGACATTTTCACTTAGGGGTGTACTCACTGTGATGGAGATATTGAATTCCATATTTATATCAATGAGATTCAAGCGTACCATCATGAGGACTTCCTAATTAGATTACCATGCCCCATTTTGTATGATGTGTACGTGTATGTATGTATGTATCTATCTATCTATGTGTATGCGTGTATATATATATATATATATATATATATATATATATATATATGTATATGTAATATATATTTATGGGTGTATATAGGTGTATTTTTTATAGGAACATGTACTAGAAGGTGGGCCTATTTACTGTTTTGGCATCTCAAACACACCTTTTGTGTTGGCCTGCTATCCGCATAGTAACTAAGTTACCCTATTGTTCGTAGAGAGAGCCAGGGCAGACATTGCGTCTCTTGAGTCCTTGTAATGCTAATTTATGGTATATCACAGAGGGCTGACGGTTGGAAATCAAGAGATAGTAAAAGAGGTACTCTTCAGGGGTAGCCAATCAGGATTCAATGCCACTTCTGAACCAATGAGGTGACCCTGAGTTCTGATTGGTGGGAGTGGGTTCTAACAACATACAACCAAATACCTGGGGAAGGCTAGGTCTCTTCTTCGGCGGACGGTCTAGATGCAGGATGGTTACGTAAGACTTCTCCATACAATATATCTCTATGTCTCTTTTCTTTCCTGTAACCTTTTCTATCGTAGGATTTGGCCGTAATACCTTATTAATCTCTTGATAGCATGGGTATGACCATTATAGCAATATTTATTATCATTGGTAACATTGTTGTTTTTAAGGTTGTATCATTTATGTTATAGTTGCTAATCTCATATTAACACAAGTTTCTTTTCTGTACAATAGTAAGTTTAAATAAATTAGATTGTAACCCTTTTCGAACAGGTATCATTCGTCCTTAATTTCATGGGTTGATTCATATATAGATAAAAGGTTTTAATCACTTATGTATCATTAAGTATATAAGTGAGGTATGTGTAAAGATAGCCACGTCAGATGGTGCCCTGTGTGAGGAAGTTTAATTTTGGGGTGAATATGATTCTTGTATGGAAGACAGAGCTGGTTTTGTGTTTACCTGTCTCCCATCTGAATACCCAGACTAAAAAAACTTATTAGAACTTTACCTTTTGTCTGTGCTAATACTTTGATGAGACTGATTTTGAATAATGCATATGAGAAATAGAAATGGAAACTGTATATTGTGTATGATTATAGATGTGGGATTAGTTGCAACCTGCAATGTGTGGGTTTTGTAAGCAACTGCATGTTTGCGGCCATGCACGGGGGATGGGCAGCCAGGCTCCCTGTTCCGTGGTTGTTACATTAGGATATGTATGTGGAAAGGGCTACTCCCTGTGCACAATAGGAAGAGGGAGGGTTTCTTTTTGTTTTGAGATGAAAAGACCATGCAAGCATTCACTGTGGGTGGGATGGTCTCAGGATCCCAGGAACGCTGTTTGTATTTCTGAGATGTTTTTTTCTGTGAATGCTAATGCCAGAAGAAGGATGGAACTTTCTTTGAGAAAAGTGGGTATGTTTGAGCTGTGTTATATTGTGGCGTTGTTGTTTCATTGTAAAGCATGTGTTGCTAAGTGTGCACTCTCAATTGTGCGACGAGATTACATACTTTTCGGTGGAACTGTTCCTAAACTGTGTGTCTATGGTTAAGTGTGCATTTACAAATGTGTAGTCAGTCTTTGTGGAGAAAGGAGTCTAGTGAAGAAGTCTGATTTAGCAGGATCAACAATTGCATTTCACGTGTTGGTGTTTTAGTGTGCCCTTTTTCTCATTGGCCATTTTGTGGTCGCCGTGAGACTGTGGCTCGATGTTCATTTGCAACTACCAGTTTATGTTTTATGTAACTTTTGTTTTTTTCGGATGTGTTGTTTGGTTGGAGAGCCTGTATTTGAGGCCTGCCAGGGTCCCTAGTGATATGCAGAATGAAATGTTTGTAAGTGTTCATTTAGTATCTCAAATGTGTAATTTTGTAGGGAGAAATTTTAGTTTGGGCGGGAAAATGCACCATTTTGTTGTGGCCTGGCCTTCCTCTGCCATTTCCTTTTGTTGTTACCATGTGACTGTGCTGTGGTTTTCATCGGCCATCTTGCTGTAGTCTACCATGTGGTCGTGGCCTGGCTTTCGTTTGTGCTGTTTGGCCTGTGGGTCATCCTATAGGGGAAGGTGTAGCCACCATTCCTTTGTGTGTGAAACCATGTGACATGAGCCACCATTTTGTTTCTAGGCATTATTTCTGTTTTAAGTGAATGTAAGCTTTTGTAGGTGTTCTGTGTTTGTACTTTTTGTCAACTCTTCAGTAGAAGAGTGGCGATTTTTGTATTGGATTTCTGTTTTGGTGGGAAAATGCACCCTTTTGTTGTGGCCTGGCTTTTGTTGTAGTCACCATGAGGCCATGGTCGGCGGCCATTTTGAGAGGTGCAGTTGAAGGATTTTGTGCTTTCTAGCCTGTAAATCATCCCAGAGGGGAAGCTGCTACAATTCCTTTGTATGGGTGTAGCCATCCAGTCTACTTTGCATTGAATTTAATAGCTTCAACTGAGTTTTTGTACTTTTAGCGGTGCATGTTTTTAAAATATTTTTGGAGTTCTTCAGAGGGCAATTCATTATTTTGAGACTTGTATTGTATATCCTGCAAGAGTTTAGGAAGGGGCCAATTTATTCTTAAATATCTCTATGCAGTTATGGTTAGGGAGCAGGATGTTTGGTCCACTCTGGGAGTGGCAGACAGAAGAGATGTACTGTGTGGACTATTAGAGGAGAGATATGCTGTGTATGCTGTGTGTACTGTGGGGGGTGAGTCTGGCGGATATCATCAGACTCAGAGATCAAACTTTTTTATTTAAACAAAAAAAACAATGTCTTCTTTTAAGAAGGGTGTCATTTTTGGGAGCATTCGTTTAATTTTCTAATCGTTAGTGGGGTCGGGTCGACGTTTATTTTCAACCACAGTGATGGGAAGATTTGGAGATAATAGGGAACTTCTTGGTCAAGGGAATTGTCAGACAGTGTATGTGGTTTTCGTTCAGAAATTACATTGATTTTAAAAACAGAATGTTAAAAACAAGTTAAAATTTCAAACATTTTTTTCCATTCAGCAAAGGTACAAAGATTTTTCGTCTGAATATTCTTGTCTGAAAATTGATCTGTGTGGCCAGCATGAGGCTCGGTGCACGCCTATGCAGTTTGCTTTTTATCTGTTTCTGCAGTGCTTTTTGCTGTGCGTTTTCGATTTTCTTGCACGTGATTTTGCTGCAATTTGCGTTTTTGTTCTTTCTGGCCAGGTTGTTGTAGGTCAGATTGGAGGACACGGGTTGCTGCAGGGGTGCATTGTATGTTTTTCTGCAGCTTTTCCATTGAAGTGTATTGAACAGAAGAGGCGCTGTTTTGCATTAAGGAGGGAGTCCCTGACCCTTTCCAAATATGCTGGGGGGGGGGCATGGATGTGAACGTGTCTCATGGGAGGCCATGTGAATGAACTGTAGTGTGTTTCTGCAAAAGGCATCAGAAAAGCACATAGATGTGAACCAGGTCTAAGACGTTTATTAACATAATGGGGTTGAGAAGGCTAGGTTTGGCCCTTTGTGGTGCAGGGGGGAGCAGATAGTCACTACTGTAAGGGGTTCATTTTTTACTGTAGAACGGTGAAAGTTATATTTACGTTTGCGATTGTTTGCTCTTTTTGTACTATAGAGGGCTCATTTTGTTTTTGTTTTTTTTTAACCCTCATTGTGTTACTGGCCGATTGATTGATTGTGAAGGTAGTAGGCGAATGATTTTGTGGTCGATTGGTTGTAGAGTAGTCAATTAGTTGTTTCAGCCCTAGTATGGATCTGTCTCTTTGTAAACTACTAACTGTGGATGGTGAGCTTTGTAATTAGACCTGTATACACTGGCTATATTGTAAACTGATACCAATCATATTGAAATTAGGTGTGCATCAGTTAACTGCCTCCTGTACTACAAGCACCCATAGGGTCCTGATTATCCAAGTTTATGTTAATCATTATGGAGATAACAGAAGTAATAACCCTTTGTTAAGCATTTCCTTTAGAATACCTCTGAAAAGTCCACGGGGGAGATTGAACTCTTATAGTTTGGAAAATCTCCAGGCTATTTTTTTTTGAAGGACTATAGTCAGAACAGGGAAACTAATGACCCCAAAGGAAGAGATGATAGATAGATATGGACCTTGGGTTGTGAAAGGCAACCTGTAAAAAGGTTGGGGAATCAGTTCAAGGTCCGGAGTCCGTAAAGGATGGGTAATCTAATCGCTTCAAAGAGGGGGTCTGAATGGGGTAAAAAAATTGTTCTGACAAGTAGTGAAAAAAAAAAAATCGGCAAGGGTGACAGGGGCGGTACCTGTCAACCCAATTCTTGGTCAGAGAGTAGCTACCTCTGAAGTAAAGGCAACCTGTAAAAAGGTTAGGGAATCAGTTCAAGGTCCGGAGTCCGTAAAGGATGGGTAATCTAATCGCTTCAAAAAGGGGGTCTGAATGGGGTAAACCCTATCAAATGACCCCAAGGGAAGAGATGATAGATAGATATGGATCTTGGGTTGTGAAATATTTGCAAGATTGGGATCGTTGGACTGGGAAGAAGTATTTTAAAAGAGGTATTTTTAAACCAAAAGCTTGGGAAAATCTGTACCTTGCTCACCACAGAAAGATGTTATGGGTTTAAGAAGAAATACAGGGTATTATAGAAAACATGCTGTTGTGTGATGTCTAGAGTTCATCAATAGCCAATTGTATGAGTGTGTGGAATATGCAATATATTTTGTGTTGTGTGACGTTTGTTCTCAGCTGCTGACAGCCCACCCAAATGACCCCCCTTCTTTCTCACCAGGTCTGTGAAAAGGTACAGCGAACTGTATTGACATGCAAATGACCTGAGCCAAGATAATTATCTGTACTAGTGAATTGAAAGATACATGTACTAAAATGACTTTGTTTTTCAGGAAAACAGTACTGGAGAGGTTCTTTGTGGTGAGGTATTATGATCTGTTGACAAATGGTACTGCTAAAAGGTTTTTTACGGATTGCTAATTTTTTTTCAACCATGGTGAATACATTTTTTGGGGGGGAATTATTGGTATACCATAAAACAAAAAAAACAAAAAAAATCCACGTGGTATTAATGTGTATTAAGTAATACATATTAATGATAAGTTGAGCTCAACTATTTTTTGGTATCTTAAAAAAAAAGTGCACTGTTTATGTAATGTAATGTAATGTATATTTGTGTTTCATATGCGAATGTATTGTTACAGGTATATAACCATTGGATTATTTTGTTTCTAGGAGGAAAATGGAATATTTATTACTAAATTTTATTGATGTTTTATTTCTCAGATTCGATAATTGGGTTTCCTGGCTTCAAAGGGCACATCGGTCGGCTCGTGTACCCACTACTGTTCAGTGATCCAGGCGCCTCAGTGCTGCAAGGGATATTTCTTTGCCCTTTGGCCAATTGTGTCTGGTAGCAGAAGTTCCTCTAATTGGATACACATTATGCAATTTTTGTTTTCCAATTTCCTTCAGATTTACTTTCAGATGTGTAGTATGAGGGCCTGCCTGATGGCATACAAGTTGAGAGTGTATACTTTTGGGAGAGCCTGGAGAAGAGTTGTGCAGGAAGATTGTGTAAGATATTGCACTCTGTGTTCTGGATGGAGAGGTGCATTGTATACCCTGGGCATGGTCTCTGAAATCCAGGCACAGGGATGGAGTTGTGTGGGCATGCTGTATTCTCCTCAGTGGATACCCATAGTTGTCCTTCCTGTCCTAGACTCCTTGCGTACCTTAACTAGTGGTCTGTGTCCTGCATGACAGGAAGACCAGTGCCCCATAAGGTGTGCAACCTCTATGAAGAGATAAGTGTACCTGGTGGCAGGTGGTTTTCAATCCGGGTATTCTGACTATTTCCCATCCTTAGGAAAGAGAGGCTTAATGGAGACTGTCTGTGGAGCTGGGGCACTGGGTACCTTAAAACACTATGGAGCTGGAGCTATTCAGGATCACATTGGGGGGGTCTTGTGCTACATATCAGGGAAGGGGTTAGGAAAGCCAACTTGCTCTGTCCAGCATCACTTTGCAGGGACAGACAGGTGGGGGGTAGTATCCAGGTTGCCTATGAGTCGTAATAGATTGGTGGATGACTCAGTTCCAGGATCGTCAAAAATCTTACTTGCACTGTTCTGTTTATCACGGTCAATCTGGGTACTATCCTATCAGACTCTACTGGATTACACCCTGGAGTCCATCTTGTTCTGATGGTTTGAGTCTGGACAGCCTCAGATGACTGGTACTGATGAGTGCTAGAGGAAGGTAAGGGTTGTGCTATGGGAAAAGGCAATAATGCTGGCACGGGGGGGGGGGGGGGGGGTCATGTCTAATGGATGCTGGGGTAGTGTCCCAACTGGTCCTAAACAAAGTTAAAACTACTTGAGACTGGAGACCAGGGTACTGGTGCTAGTATCACATGTCTAATGATGCACTGTTTTCAGCATCAGGTTAAATGGTACTCAGCAGGGTACACTACCTCGGGGAGTCTATAGTACACCTCCTCTGGCCCGTGGCATGGATATAGCAGGAACACCGGGTTGTACCCCGATCACCCTTGAAGAAAGGTTTTATAGCAAACCTGATATCCCCTTACACCTATTGAAACTTCCTCTGGGATTTGGGGCTGAGTTAAAAGCTTGGCTGATGGATTTCGGACAACAGGATGAAATATTAAATGTACTAAGAGATGCTGAAAAACAAGCCACCATACGACTCGCCCATGATCAAAATAGACTGATCCAAGTATCCCACGCTTTAGACGCAGATGCTAAGATTTCCTAGTGGGAAAGTTTATTTGGGTATAGTCCGAACGCTACAGCTTTCCTAAACATTTTGCTCCACCCTGTTGTTGTCCTAACCTGTGCAGCCTTATTGCTTTTCCTGATGCAGGTAATAATGTGCGTTACTATCAGGAGAATGAATGCCAAAGCTATGAGAATGTGTACCTCAACAAGGTATCTTCTCTCAAGGAACAGAAAGGCCACTAACTCAGAAACAAATCTCTGAGGAAGCCATATCCAATCCAGACCAGTACAAAGAAGTTGCGCATTTAAGAGAGGACCCTAGAACTATATTTTTCTTGTTCCAGGGATAAGCCTCTTCAATTTTTAGTAATAAAGTGCAGTCAGGTTTACCTAAATTCCAAAAGTTTTAATCATTTTTTTTAATTATTTTTATTTTTTATTTTTTTCTCTCCCTTTTGTTGTTAATATCTGTGTACCTGACCTGCAAAAATACTGTTAATGGGAGAGGAGTTTTTTTTATTTTAGAAAAAATTTGTTTTGATTTTTGTTTTTATTTTTTTATTATGTTTTTTTAACCAATGTATTCATTTTTTTTATAAACAGATTCAAGGCTCTTTAACCGTCTTGGTTGGAGCAGCGTTCAATCTGTAGTTTTTTCCATTTTTTGTTCTTTTTTTCATTATTATTCCCACTATTTTTCCTGTTCATTTTCATTACTCACCTCTCTTCTATTCCTTTTTCTTCTTTAATATTATGCTCTCTAAGTTTTTCCTTTGGTTTCTATCATTTATCTTCTCAAGATAATGTAACTAAGACATCAGTCATATCATTTTTGTTTAAAAAAGACTTTGCCTGCCCGCAAGTACCATATTTTAACTAAAGTATCCCTGGACATCCAGTTTTATGTCTTAATGTAATTCCACCTCCCCTAGTCTACCTACTGCCTTAACCTGAGCCCCGTGAGCAGGTGCGGTGAACCCAGGGACCTGGCAATAACAGACAGTATTGACTATCCCTACCATCAAGGGCCATGGATGATACTGGCTGTTGCTCAGACTCTGTACCCTGTGGGGAACCCACTCTACTCGTCCACATTACACCCTTTAGGAGTATTTAGTCTTAAATGGCCAACATTCTGCTCCTGTCCAGCATTTCTCCAATATCTAAACACTAACGTTCTCCTCTCTCTGTTTGTATTCATGCACGACTGTCTGGAGGCCCGCCCGACCCCCCCACCTGAAGAAGCAGCGACCACCAAGCTATTTCTTGAGATAAATGTGTCACGAATAAGACTTTCCTGGACTTTCCTTCACCATGCTGAAAAGTGCTGTCTCGCGGTCCAATCCAATCGATGCAACCATTACATGGTCTTACAAAGATACAGGACTAGATATGCCAGGATCCCGCCATCAATGTTGGAGTTCCGCTCTTCCAAGGCAGAGGGGCGATGAAACATTGCAGTACAGACACTCATGGTTTGGATGCGAAGTCTCAAAGGCACCAGGATTTCTTTGCTATCTTAAGCCTACCTTGAGGAGTTCTGGCGTGTTCAAGAAAGGAAGAGGAGGCCGCAGTGGTGGTGGGGAAGGGTCGGGGCTTCTGAGCTGTTGTGGGTGGGTGCAAGATCATTGAAGGAGGACATAAGTTCAAGAATGAACTTCAGGGGGAAATGTGATGGAGATATTGAATTCCATATTTATATCAATGAGATTCAAGCGTACCATCATGAGGACTTCCTAATTAGATTACCATGCCCCATTTTGTATGATGTGTACGTGTATGTATGTATGTATCTATCTATCTATGTGTATGTGTGTGTATATATATATATATATATATATATATATATATATATATATATATATATATATGTATATGTAATATATATTTATGGGTGTATATAGGTGTATTTTTTATAGGAACATGTACTAGAAGGTGGGCCTATTATTATTATTATTATTATACAATATTTATATAGCGCCAACAGTTTACGTAGCGCTTTACAACTTGAGGGTAGACAGTACAAATACAATACAATTTGATACAGTAGGAATCAGAGGGCCCTGCTCACTTAGAGCTTACAATCTAAGAGGGAAGGTTAACCACTTAAGGACCGCCTAACGCCGATTTACGTCGGCAAGGCGGCACGGGCAGGCAAAATCACGTACATGTACGTGATTTGCCTCTCGCGGGTGGGGGGTCCGATCGGACCCCCCCCCGGTGCCCGAAGCGGTCCCGTTCTGTTCCCCGGCGATCCGAGATGAGGGGGAGGCCATCCGTTCGTGGCCCCCCCCTCGCGATCGCCGCCGGCCAATGGGAACACTCCTTTGCTGCTGTATGCTAAACAGCAGCAAAGGAAATGATGTCATCTCCCCTCGGCTCGGTAGTTTCCGTTCCAGCGCCGAGGGGAGAAGACATCAATGTGAGTGCACAACACTACACACACAGTAGAACATGCCAGGCATACAAAACACCCCGATCCCCCCCCCGATCGCCCCCCGATCCCCCCCCAATCACCCCCCCCCCCCTGTCACAAACTGACACCAGCAGGTTTTTTTTTTTTTTTTTTTTTTTTTTTTTCTGATTACTGCATAGTGTCAGTTTGTGACAGTTACAGTGTTGGGACAGTTAGTATTACCCCCCTTTAGGTCTAGGGTACCCCCCTAACCCCCCCTAATAAAGTTTTAACCCCTTGATCACCCCCTGTCACCAGTGTTGCTAAGCGATCATTTTTCTGATCGCTGTATTAGTGTCGCTGGTGAAGCTAGTTAGTGAGGTAAATATTTAGGTTCGCCGTCAGCGTTTTATAGTGACAGGGACCCCCATATACTACCTAATAAATGTTTTAACCCCTTGATTGCCCCCTAGTTAACCCTTTCACCACTGATCACCGTATAACCGTTACGGGTGACGCAGGTTAGTTCGTTTATTTTTTATAGTGTCAGGGCACCCGCCGTTTATTACCTAATAAAGGTTTAGCCCCCTGATCGCCCGGCGGTGATATGCGTCGCCCCAGGCAGCGTCAGATTAGCGCCAGTACCGCTAACACCCACGCACGCAGCATGCGCCTCCCTTAGTGGTATAGTATCTGATCGGATCAATATCTGATCCGATCAGATCTATACTAGCGTCCCCAGCAGTTTAGGGTTCCCAAAAACACAGCGTTAGCGGGATCAGCCCAGATACCCGCTAGCACCTGCGTTTTGCCCCTCCGCCCAGCCCACCCAAGTGCAGTATCGATCGATCACTGTCACTTACAAAACACTAAACGCATAACTGCAGCGTTCACAGAGTCAGGCCTGATCCCTGCGATCGCTAACAGTTTTTTTGGTAGCATTTTGGTGAACTGGCAAGCAAGCACCAGGCAGCGTCAGGTTAGCGCCAGTACCGCTAACACCCACGCACGCACCGTACACCTCCCTTAGTGGTATAGTATCTGATCGGATCAATATCTGATCCGATCAGATCTATACTAGCGTCCCCAGCAGTTTAGGGTTCCCAAAAACGCAGTGTTAGCGGGATCAGCCCAGATACCTGCTAGCACCTGCGTTGTGCCCCTCCGCCCGGCCCAGCCCAGCCCACCCAAGTGCAGTATCGATCGATCACTGACACTTACAAGGCACTAAACGCATAACTGCAGCGTTCGCAGAGTCAGGCCTGATCCCTGCGATCGCTAACAGTTTTTTTGGTAGCATTTTGGTGAACTAGCAAGCACCGGCCCCAGGCAGCGTCAGGTTAGCGCCAGTACCACTAACACCCACGCACGCAGCATACGCCTCCTTTAGTGGTATAGTATCTGAACGGATCAATATCTGATCCAATCAGATCAGATCTATACTAGCGTCCCCAGCAGTTTAGGGTTCCCAAAAACGCAGTGTTAGCGGGATCAACCCAGATACCTGCTAGCACCTGCGTTTTGCCCCTCCGCCCGGCCCAGTCCAGCCCACCCAAGTGCAGTATCGATCGATCACTGTCACTTACAAAACACTAAACGCATAACTGCAGCGTTCGCAGAGTCAGGCCTGATCCCTGCGATCGCTAACAGTTTTTTTGGAAGCTTTTTATTGAACTGGCAAGCACCAGCGGCCTAGTACACCCCGGTCGTAGTCAAACCAGCACTGCAGTAACACTTGGTGACGTGGCGAGTCCCATAAGTGCAGTTCAAGCTGGTGAGGTGACAAGCACAAGTAGTGTCCCGCTGCCACCAAGAAGACAAACACAGGCCCGTCGTGCCCATAGTGCCCTTCCTGCTGCATTCGCCAATCCTAATTGGGAACCCACCACTTCTGCAGCGCCCGTACTTCCCCCATTCACATCCCCCAACGAAATGCAGTCGGCTGCATGAGAGGCATTTTTATGTCCTCCCGAGTACCCCTACCCAACGAACCCCCCCCAAAAAGATGTTGTGTCTGCAGCAAACGCGGATATAGGCGTGACACCCACTATTATTGTCCCTCCTGTCCTGACAATCCTGGTCTTTGCATTGGTGAATGTTTTGAACGCTACCATACACTAGTTGAGTATTAGCGTAGGGTACAGCATTGCACAGACTAGGCGCACTTTCACAGGGTCTCCCAAGATGCCATCGCATTTTGAGAGACCCGAACCTGGAACCGGTTACAGTTATAAAAGTTAGTTACAAAAAAAGTGTAAAAAAAAAAAAAATATATATAAAATAAAAAAAAATAGTTGTCGTTTTATTGTTCTCTCTCTCTATTCTCTCTCTCTCTATTGTTCTGCTCTTTTTTTACTGTATTCTATTCTGCAGTGTTTTATTGTTATTGTTATTGTTATTATGTTTTATCATGTTTGTTTTTCAGGTATGTAATTATTTATACTTTATTGTTTACTGTGCTTTATTGTTAACCATTTTTTTGTCTTCAGGTACGCCATTCACAACTTTGAGTGGTTATACCAGAATGATGCCTGCAGGTTTAGGTATCATCTTGGTATCATTCTTTTCAGCCAGCGGTCGGCTTTCATGTAAAAGCAATCCTAGCGGCTAATTAGCCTCTAGACTGCCTTTACAAGCCGTGGGAGGGAATGCCCGCCCCCCCCCCACCGTCTTCCGTGTTTTTCTCTGGCTCTCCTGTCTCAACAGGGAACCTGAGAATGCAGCCGGTGATTCAGCCAGCTGACCATAGAGCTGATCAGAGACCAGAGTGGCTCCAAACATCTCTATGGCCTAAGAAACCGGAAGCTACGAGCATTTTATGACTTAGATTTCGCCGGATGTAAATAGCGCCATTGGGAAATTGGGGAAGCATTTTATCACACCGATCTTGGTGTGGTCAGATGCTTTGAGGGCAGAGGAGAGATCTAGGGTCTAATAGACCCCAATTTTTTCAAAAAAGAGTACCTGTCACTACCTATTGCTATCATAGGGGATATTTACATTCCCCGAGATAACAATAAAAATGATTTAAAAAAAAAAAAAATGAAAGGAACAGTTTAAAAATAAGATAAAAAAGCAAAAAAATAATAAAGAAAAAAAAAAAAAAAAAAAAAAAAAGCACCCGTCGCCCCCTGCTCTTGCGCTAAGGCGAACGCAAGCGGCGGTCTGTCGTCAAACGTAAACAGCAATTGCACCATGCATGTGAGGTATCGCCGCGAAGGTCAGATCGAGGGCAGTAATTTTTGCAGTAGACCTCCTCTGTAGATCTAAAGTGGTAACCTGTAAAGGCTTTTAAAGGCTTTTAAAAATGTATTTATTTTGTTGCCACTGCACGTTTGTGCGCAATTGTAAAGCATGTCATGTTTGGTATCCATGTACTCGGTCTAAGATCATCTTTTTTATTTCATCAAACATTTGGGCAATATAGTGTGTTTTAGTGCATTAAAATTTAAAAAAGTGTGTTTTTTCCCCAAAAAATGCGTTTGAAAAATCGCTGCGCAAATACTGTGTGAAAAAAAAAAATGAAACACCCACCATTTTAATCTGTAGGGCATTTGCTTTAAAAAAATATATAATGTTTGGGGGTTCAAAGTAATTTTCTTGCAAAAAAAAAAAAACTTTTTCATGTAAAAAATAAGTGTCAGAAAGGGCTTTGTCTTCAAGTGGTTAGAAGAGTGGGTGATGTGTGACATAAGCTTCTAAATGTTGTGCATAAAATGCCAGGACAGTTCAAAACCCCCCCAAATGACCCCATTTTGGAAAGTAGACACCCCAAGCTATTTGCTGAGAGGCATGTCGAGTCCATGGAATATTTTATATTGCGACACAAGTTGCGGGAAAGAGACAAATTTTTTTTTTTTTTTTTTTTTTTTTGCACAAAGTTGTCACTAAATGATATATTGCTCAAACATGCCATGGGAATATGTGAAATTACACCCCAAAATACATTCTGCTGCTTCTCCTGAGTACGGGGATACCATATGTGTGAGACTTTTTGGGAGCCTAGCCGTGTACGGGACCCCGAAAACCAAGCACCGCCTTCAGGCTTTCTAAGGGGCGTGAATTTTTGATTTCACTCTTCACTGCCTATCACAGTTTCGGAGGCCATGGAATGCCCAGGTGGCACAAAACCCCCCCAAATGACCCCATTTTGGAAAGTAGACACCCCAAGCTATTTGCTGAGAGGTATAGTGAGTATTTTGCAGACCTCACTTTTTGTCACAAAGTTTTGAAATTTGAAAAAAGAAAAAAAAAAAAAGTTTTTTCTTGTCTTTCTTCATTTTCAAAAACAAATGAGAGCTGCAAAATACTCACCATGCCTCTCAGCAAATAGCTTGGGGTGTCTACTTTCCAAAATGGGGTCATTTGGGGGGGTTTTGTGCCACCTGGGCATTCCATGGCCTCCGAAACGGTGTTAGGCAGTGAAGAGTAAAATCAAAAATTCACGCCCTTAAAAACGCTGAAGGCGGTGATTGGTTTTCGGGGCCCCGTACGCGGCTAGGCTCCGAAAAAGTCCCACACATGTGGTATCCCCATACTCAGGAGAAGCAGCTAAATGTATTTTGGGGTGCAATTCCACATAGGCCCATGGCCTGTGTGAGCAATATATCATTTAGTGACAACTTTGTGCAAAAAAAAAAAAAAAAAAAAAAAAAAGTGTCACTTTCCCGCAACTTGTGTCAAAATATAAAATATTCCATGGACTCAATATGCCTCTCAGCAAATAGCTTGGGGTGTCTACTTTCCAAAATGGGGTCATTTGGGGGGGGGTTGTGCCACCTGGGCATTCCATGGCCTCCGAAACTGTGATAGGCAGTGAAGAGTGAAATCAAAAAGTTACACCCTTAGAAATCCTGAAGGCGGTGATTGGTTTTCGGGGTCCCATACGCGGCTAGGCTCCCAAAAAGTCCCACACATGTGGTATCCCCGTACTCAGGAGAAGTAGCTGAATATATTTTGGGGTGCAATTCCACATAGGCCCATGGCCTGTGTGAGCAATATATCATTTAGTGACAACTTTTTGTAAATATTTTTTTTTTTTTTTTTTTTTGTCATTATTCAATCACTTGGGACAAAAAAAATAAATATTCAATGGGTTCAACATGCCTATCAGCAATTTCCTTGGGGTGTCTACTTTCCAAAATGGGGTCATTTGGGGGGGTTTTGTACTGCCCTGCCATTTTAGCACCTCAAGAAATGACATAGGCAGTCATAAACTAAAAGCTGTGTAAATTCCAGAAAATGTACCCTAGTTTGTAGACGCTATAACTTTTGCGCAAACCAATAAATATACGCTTATTGACATTTTTTTTACCAAAGACATGTGGCCGAATACATTTTGGCCTAAATGTATGACTAAAATTGAGTTTATTGGATTTTTTTTATAACAAAAAGTAGAAAATATCATTTTTTTTCAAAATTTTCGGTCTTTTTCCGTTTATAGCGCAAAAAATAAAAACTGCAGAAGTGATCAAATACCATCAAAAGAAAGCTCTATTTGTGGGAAGAAAAGGACGCAAATTTCGTTTGGGTACAGCATTGCATAACCGCGCAATTAGCAGTTAAAGCGACGCAGTGCCAAATTGGAAAAAGACCTCTGGTCCTTAGGCAGCATAATGGTCCGGGGCTCAAGTGGTTAAGAGATACAAGAGGTAATAGCTGTGGGTGATGTGCTGATTGAGAAGATAAATGTACAGTTGTTAGGTGGGGGCCAGATAGGCTTCTCTGAAGAGATGAGTTTTCAGGGATCGTCTGAAAGTGGATAAGGTAGGAGAAAATCGGACGGATTGGGGAAGAGCATTCCAGAGGATGGGGGAGGCTCTGGAGAAGTCCTGAAGGCGAGCATGGGATGAGGTGACAAGGGAGTTTGAGAGCAGGAGGTCTTGGGAGGAGCGAAGAGAACGATTAGGTTGGTATTTTGTGACTAGGTTAGAGATGTAGCTAGGGGCCAGGTTGTGGATGGCTTTGTAAGTTATAGTTAGTATCTTGAATTTAATTCGGTGACTGAGTGGCAGCCAATGGAGGGATTGGCAGAGGGGTGTAGCAGACGCTGAGCGGTTTGTGTGGTGGATGAGCCTGGCCGCAGCGTTCATGATGGACTGAAGTGGGGATAGCCTATTTAGAGGTAAACCAATGAGGAGGGAGTTGCAGTAGTCAAGGCGGGAGATGACCAGGGAGTGGATTAGAAGCTTTGTGGTGTCATTGGTTAGGAAGGGGCGTATCTTGGAGATGTTGCGAAGACAGAGGCGGCAAGCTTTGGATAGTGATAGAATGTGGGGTCGAAAGGTTAGTTCAGAGTCCAGGATTACACCTAGGACCTTGGCGTGGGGAGATGGGTTGATAGTTGAGCCGTTGATCTTGACAGGGAGATCAGGGGAAGTGGCACCTGAGGGAGGAAATATCATGAGCTCGGTTTTGGATAGGTTGAGTTTGAGAAAGTGATGTGACATCCAGGCTGATATGTCTGCTAATAAGTTGGTAATGCGTGAGGAGACAGATGGAGAGAGCTGGGGGGTGGAGAGATAGATTTGGGTGTCACTGTGGGTGCCTATTTACTGTTTTGGCATCTCAAACACACCTTTTGTGTTGGCCTGCTATCCGCATAGTAACTAAGTTACCCTATTGTTCGTAGAGAGAGCCAGGGCAGACATTGCGTCTCTTGAGTCCTTGTAATGCTAATTTATGGTATATCACAGAGGGCTGACGGTTGGAAATCAAGAGATAGTAAAAGAGGTACTCTTCAGGGGTAGCCAATCAGGATTCAATGCCACTTCTGAACCAATGAGGTGACCCTGAGTTCTGATTGGTGGGAGTGGGTTCTAACAACATACAACCAAATACCTGGGGAAGGCTAGGTCTCTTCTTCGGCGGACGGTCTAGATGCAGGATGGTTACGTAAGACTTCTCCATACAATATATCTCTATGTCTCTTTTCTTTCCTGTAACCTTTTCTATCGTAGGATTTGGCCGTAATACCTTATTAATCTCTTGATAGCATGGGTATGACCATTATAGCAATATTTATTATCATTGGTAACATTGTTGTTTTTAAGGTTGTATCATTTATGTTATAGTTGCTAATCTCATATTAACACAAGTTTCTTTTCTGTACAATAGTAAGTTTAAATAAATTAGATTGTAACCCTTTTCGAACAGGTATCATTCGTCCTTAATTTCATGGGTTGATTCATATATAGATAAAAGGTTTTAATCACTTATGTATCATTAAGTATATAAGTGAGGTATGTGTAAAGATAGCCACGTCATCACTTTTAGACATTAATGGCTATGTGTTGAGTTATTTTGAGGAGACAGCAAATTTACACTGTTACAAGCTGTACACTCACTACTTTAAATTGTAGCGTAGTGTAATTTCTTCAGTGTTGTCACATGAAAAGATATAATAAAATATTTTTAAAAATGTGAGGGTGTACTCACTTTTGTGAGATACTGTATATATATGTAGCACCCTGTTTAGGCAGGGTTGCTCATAAATTTACCTGCCAGGTGTAGTTACTTTGGCTCAATGTTAGGGATCAATTGAGTTCACCCTAAGTCTGGAATTGCTGCACTTCTCTCTTCTGCCGCTAGGTGGCACCTGGTGGCATTAGATAAGACAAGGGCAAAGTAAGGACAGATTAGGAGTATATGGGGTATCTCAGGCAATGGGCAGGGGTTTTCTTAAATCCCTTGGCCTGCTGGGAGAACCTATAAATTTGGGCAGTGTCAGGTGGTCATTGTTCTGTGCCACCTGGATGGCTGTCTGGGTGGACGTGTGTTGTATTGCCCGGGCTGCTAGGCCAGAGTTTGAGCCTATTCCTGCCACATCTGGCTGCTAGGCTGTTTTAGGGCCTATCCAGAAGCAAGAGAGCAGCATAGGGTTGGGATTGGGGATTGCAGTCCAACCAGAAGTGACGGTTTTGACGGCCGGAGAACCTGTCATGGTCAGGGTAGAAGGGGAGCTGTCGCCACTAAGGGACCAACCACCTTACTACCAGTGACCACAGCGAGTAGCTGAAGCAAGTACCAGAGGAGTATTCTCACCAACCGGGGACAGTAGAATTGGGAAACTTCAGCAGGTGTCAAGCCATGGACCCAGCCAGCGGAGGTGATGCTTGCAGAGCAGCCTTGTGCGTCAAGCCAGGGACCGAGTAGACCAGTGGGGTGAAGCTTGAGAAGTATCTGGAGTGCCAAGCTAGGGACCCAGCAAGGAAACGGGGGGTGAAGCTTGAGGAAGATACTAGAGTGCAGATTGGAAGAGCTCAAAGGATTCGGTGGCAGTGAATCAGCAAGTCTAGTGAGAGAGACTGGGAGCTCAGTGGGTTGAGAACCTACAAGAAGTGATTGTAAAGAAAGTTAAGTAGTTCGTTAGGAACTATTCTAGGACTGTTGCCATAGGAGACAGCTTTCCTACACATGCAGATGTAGTGTTTTGCTGGATGCCTTTCCCTGCACGGCTGTCTACCTGTAGAAGTCTCGGAGTCTGCCAATTAACATTGCAACTATCTCAAGGCTTTCCTGGCCCTAAACCCTCTCTCCCAAAGTTCTGTTCAAGAGAAATAAAATCTCTTTGCATTCAAGAAGTGTCTGGCACCCATAAATATACCTTACACTACACCCACTATGTCTTACAACCCACTCTATATGGAAGGATGTCAGCAGCTCTTGGCTCTGGAGGTTCTCATTAGACTAAAGGAGGCCTGGGATCTTGCTACATTTGGCGCCCAACATGGGGCAAAAGTGTTATCCTCGAAGCAGCTGCCCATAGCAACTGGTTACAGCTCCATTGGGATTTCGTCTGGCTATGTGGGAAGGTGGCAAGTAACATTTGTACTTCTCATAGAGTTATTGTGCATACTAACAACGTGGGGAAGAACCAACAAGTCTCATTGCTCATGTGAGAGGATCAGACTGGTCTTTTGACACTTCCCGCCAGCGCTGTGAGGGTTAAAACAGACTCCATAATGGACTCCATTACAGTTTTGGTGCGCCGCAGAGAGAAGGCGGGCGTGAAAGTTTCCAGAAAGTATCTGCACCAATCTGTTGGCAGAGGAGGAGTTCCCGCTCTGCAGAGGAGAATAAGGAAGTGCTGTCACATCTGCCTGGTTGTGGGGTGGAGAGAAAGATGACGCATTTCGTGAGCGAGATGGCAGATTGGAAAAAGTATGCTCCAGGTCTTGGTTTCGGTCTGAGCAAAACCAGTCCTAACTGACACCGGAGTGCGGTATACACCGAAGGGTAAGTGTGCCCTGTATACAGCTGGAGGCTATGAGGCCTTGGGACTTATCTGTGAGAAATGTTCCAGTCTGACCACGCATTTGAGGCCCTGGATCCTCTGTGGACCTTGTAGAGAGCACCTGTTTGATGTAATCTCTCCAACTCAGCCTCCGCGGATATTACAGGTCGATTGGGAAAAGAATGTCGCTATCCCGGCTGGGAGTGATATCAAGAGCCCACCTGCCATCACCCAAGTCATGCAGGAAGCTGCTACCACTGTATCAACGACTACCCCAGGACCCATGGCTTCAGTCGCTCCTCGGTCGGGCCCAACTGCTCGCCTTAATGTCTGAGCCTCCAGGGAAAAGAGTACTGGAGCCGTGTAAGCCTGCAAGGAGTGAAAGCAGTGTGCCTGTAGGGGAGGTGATGCTTGTGGCCATTAGGGGGGATAACGCAGTTGTGCCAGTGAAGGCAAGCGCCGAGCGTAATTATATCCCGGACGAAGAGTGTTCTAACATAACAGATTCAGACATTCCATCTGATGGATTATCTGAACTGTTTTCGGATACTTTATCTTGTACCGGGAAGTGGAGTGACAGTGATGAGGAGCCAATGAGTGATGTGCAGGAGGATGGAGTTCCCTCTACTACTGTTGCTAATGTGAAAATTAAGCTGTCTGCAAATGCAGCTCCATTGATAAGCATTACTAGGTCTTTTGAGGAGGATCGCTGGGCTCGATGGGTCCCCAAAGTTCACCCTACCAAGCCAACGCCTGTAACCACGCCTGATTATAAGCCAGATGTTGTTGCTGGGTGCTCGGTTCAGTGTGCTCCAGATGCACGGGGCCTTCCTGGGCATGGAGACCTTAAGACCCTGCCTCGGCTGTCCAAAGTACAGCGGATCATCATAAAGAAGGTGGCTGAGTCGTACGGGTACCTATATCCCCCACCTGGAAGAGGAAATCTTGGAAACCCAATGGGTGGATGAAGCTGTGCGCAGTTTCCTTCGGATCCCTCTCCAGAGGGACAGACAGACGTACTTTCTGAAACTGTCAGCCAAGGTGGCCGATAGATACACCTCCGTGTTACACACCTGGGGCTATGGCCATACAATTAATCTGGACAGTGTGGCTATGTGTAGGCCAGACAGGAAGGACATCAAACGCTTTGTCACTACGGTGAATACTACAGGGGAGAGTCCTTAACCACTTGCCGACCGCCTCACGCATTTGTTGGCATTTGTTCCCGGGCAATGAGAGGTGAGGGGGAGGCCATCCATTTGTGGCCACCCCCTACTGATCGCTCCCGGCGAATGAAAATCCTTCCTCTTCCTCTGTAATGTAAACAGAGGGAGAGGAAGTGATGTCATCCCTCCTCGAGCCGGTCTTTTCGTTCCGGCGCCGAGGAGAGAAGACATCAAGTAAGTGCACCAACACTACACGTTCAGTAGAACACACTAGGCACACTTTTCACCCCCCATTACCCCCCGATAACCGCCCTGTACCCCCTGTCACACTGACACCAATAGCAGTTTTTTTTTTTTTTGCATTGGTGTCAGTTTGTGACAGTTATAAGTGTTAGGGCAGTTAGGGTTAGCCCCCTTTAGGTCTGGGGTACCCCCCTTTAGGTCTAGGCTACCCCCCCTAACCCCCCCTAATAAAGGTTAACCCCTTGATCACTCCCCGTCGCCAGTGTCGCTAAGCGATCATTTTTCTGATCGCTGTATTAGTGACACAGGTGACGCTAGTTAGGGAGGTAAGTATATAGGTTCGCTGTCAGTGTTTTATAGCGACAGGGACCCCTATATACTACCTACTAAAGGTTTTAACCCCCTGATTGCCCCCTAGTTAACCCTTTCACCAGTGATCACCGTATAAGTGTTACGGGTGACACTGGTTAGTTAGTTTGTTTTTTATAGTTTATTATAGTTTTAGGGCACCCGCCGTTTATTACCTTATAAAGGTTTAACCCCCTAATTGCCCGGCAGTGATATAAGTTACGTTTTTAGGGTCAGATAAGGTCTGCGTCGCCCCAGGCAGCGTCAGGTTAGCGCCAGTACCGCTAACACCCACGCATGCGGCATACACCTCCCTTAGTGCTATAGTATCTAAACGGATCGATATCTGATCCGATCAGATCTATACTAGCGTCCCCAGCAGTTTAGGGTTCCCAAAAACGCAGTGTTATCGGGATCAGCCCAGATACCTGCTAGCACCTGCGTTTTGCCCCTCGGCCCCGCCCAGCCCAGCCCACCCAAGTGCAGTATCGATCGATCACTGACACTTACAAAACACTAAGCACACATAACTGCAGCGTTCGCAGAGTCAGGCCTGATCCCTGCGATCGCTAACAGTTTTTTGGTAGCGTTTTGATACAGTCACTGACAGTCAGGAGCTTTTTTGCCTGTGAGTCTCACTAGTGTACCACTAAATTTAGAGCCCAAAATGGAAAATCGAAGGTACACTAGTGAAGAGGCCTACACGTTTCTGAGCATGACAGTTAGTGAAGAGGAAGTCACTCATCTGTCAGATTCAGGCTCAGAATACGATCCTGTAGAGGACAGCGACTCCATGACAGATAGCTCTGACAATGGAGTTGTGGTCCCTGCTAAGGTCAGGCGTACCAGACCCCAATCTTCTTCTTCTTTCCTTGAAGTGCAAGAACCGCAGGTCCCTCATATGGAGCAGAGAAGTACTAGTGCCGCTATTCCTTCTGGTGAACTGGCAAGCACCAGCGGCCTAGTACACCCTGGTCGTACATCCAGCACTGCAGTATCACGTGGTGACATGGCGAGTCCCATAAGTGCAGTTCAAGCTGACAAGGTGGCAAGCACAAGTAGTGTCCCGCTGCCACCAAGAAGATGAACACAGGCCTGTCGTGCCCATAGTGCCCTTCCTGCTGCATTCGCCAATCCGAATTGGGTACCCAGCACCCGTACTTCCCCCATTTACTGGCCAACCCGGAATTCAGGTGGAAACAATTGATTTTACGCCACTGGATTTTTATTCGCTGTTTTTCACCGAAGATCTCTATAGATCTATTGTGGACCAAAGCAATTTGTACGCTGGTCAACACATCGCCACTATTCCCCAGTCCTCCCTTGCCAGAGATTGGGAACCAATTACGGTTTCCGAATTAAAGCTCTTTCTGGGCCTTTCCCTCAACATGGGCATAAATAAAAAGAGTGAGTTGCGGTCATATTGGTCCACTGACCCAATTTACCATATGCCCGTGTTCTCTGCCTCCATGGCCAGGGCACGATATGAGCAGATTTTGCGGTTCATGCACTTCAACGACAATGAACTCTGTCGTCCTCGTGGAGACCCTGGATACGATCGGCCCTACAAAATTCGGCCCCTCGTAAACCACTTCAACCGTTTTGCAGACTTGTTTACTCCCCATCAAGTTGTCTGCGTTGATGAGTCCCTGATTAAATTTTCTGGCCGCTTGTCATTCAAACAGTACCTTCCCAACAAGCGTGCCAGATACAGGGTCAAGATGTATAAGCTCTGTGACAGGGCCACAGGCTATACATGTAGTTTTATGGTTTACGAGGGCAAAGATAGTCACGTAGAGCCGACAAACTGCCCTGACTACATAGGAAGCGCTGGCAAGATAGTGTGGGACTTGGTGTCACCCTTATTCGGAAAGGGGTACCACTTGTACGTGGACAATTATTACACGAGCGTGCCACTTTTTAGCCACCTTCTTGATCATCAGATTGGAGCATGTGGCACTGTGCGACCTAATCGCCGGGGCTTTCCCCAGCGGCTTGTAGATTCCCGTCTTAGGCTGGGGGAGAGGAGTGGAGGGACAATAAGAATGTTTTCGTTCTTACCTCCCTTCATGCAGACACGACGGTCCAAATTACTACGGCGACTGGTGTTGTGGAGAAACCCCTCTGTGTCCACGAATATAACCAAAATATGGGAGGGGTGGACCTCAACGACCAGTTGTTGGCGCCGTACCTAGTTGCCCATAAGGCCAGACGCTGGTACAAAAAAGTGTCTGTTTATTTATTTCAATTGGCTTTGCTGAATGCTTATGTGCTATACAGAGCTTCAGGACGGACTGGATCCTTCCTTAAATTCCAGGAATAGATCTTCAGAGCCCTTCTGTTTCCAGACGGTGCTCCACCTCACCATCCCCAACCAAATGCAGTAAGCCGGCTGCATGAGAGGCATTTTCTATATGTCCTCCCGAGTACCCCTACCCAACGAGCCCCCCAAAAAAGATGTCGTGTCTGCAGCAAGCGCAGATTTGGGCGTGACACCCGGTATTATTGTCCCTTCTGTCCTGACGGTCCTGGTATTTGCATTGGTGAATGTTTTGAACGCTACCATACACTAGTTGAGTTTTAGCGTAGGGTACAGCACTGCACAGACTAGGACACACTTTCACAGGGTCTCCCAAGATGCCATCGCAGTTTGAGAGACCCAAACCTGGTACCAGTTAAAAAAGTTAAAGTTACAAAAAAAAGTGTAAAAAAAAAAAAAAAAACGCCATTCAGCTGCAGAGCGGATTTATTTATCTTGACAGCAACAGCGTTTGCTCCCACGATACATAAAGCCGTGACTCCAGTGCTGTCGGAGGTGATTTCACCACCACAGTTACATACTTCAGCATATATGCCGAAGCGTGGGGGCAGCAGTGGGTGGAGGAGCGATTTGCTCCTGCCTTTTGCGGGAGGATGCCCCCGAGCTTGGGCATATATATATTTTAGGTAGGCACAGGTTGCGTTAAATGTTTTATTTTTTACTATGTTTTTTTTTGTATTTGCTTTGCAGGTATGGTAAGTATTACTGTTATACTGTAATGTTACTTTGTTTTTTTGTTAACCATCACTTGCTTAGCAGGTACGCCATTCAGTTGCAGCGCGGATTTATTTATCTTGACAGCAACAGCGTTTGCTCCCACGATACATAAAGCCGTGACTCCAGCGCTGTCGGAGGTGATTTCACCACCACAGTTACATACTTCAGCATATATGCTGAAGCGTGGGGGCAGCAGTGGGTGGAGGAGCGATTTGCTCCTGCCTTTTGCGGGAGGATGCCCCCTTGCTTTGGCATATATATATTTTAGGTAGGCACAGGTTGCGTTAAATGTTTTATTTTTTACTATGTTTTTTTTTTGTATTTGCTTTGCAGGTATGGTAAGTATTACTGTTATAGCAGTATATACAGCAGAGGGCAGAGGAGCGATTTGCTCCTAACTTTTGCAGGAGGATGCCCCCATGCTTCGGCATATATATATGGTGCATGTATTCCCATCATTAGAAGTGGGTGGATGAAGGGAGGTATTCTAATGGTGGGCATACCCACCGATCAATATCTTTTTTTCGTTCAGCCCACAGGCTGCATGAAAAAAAAGTTTACAATATATGCCCAACAAGGACCAGCAACGTACTGGTATGTTGCTGGACTTTGAGTGGTTATACCAGAATGATGCCTGCAGGTTTAGGTATCATCTTGGTATCATTCTTTTCAGCCAGCGGTCGGCTTTCATGTAAAAGCAATCCTAGCAGCTAATTAGCCTCTAGACTGCTTTTACAAGCAGTGGGAGGGAATGCCCCCCTCCCAATTGCACCATGCATGTGAGGTATCACCGCAAAGGTCAGATCGAGGGCATTAATTTTAGCAGTAGACCTCCTCTGTAAATCTAAAGTGGTAACCTGTAAAGGCTTTTAAAAATGTATTTAGTTTGTCGCCACTGCACGTTTGTGCGCAATTTTAAAGCATGTCAAGTTTGGTATCCATGTACTCAGCCTAAGATCATTTTTTTATTTCATCAAACATTTGGGCAATATAGTGTGTTTTAGTGCATTAAAATTTTAAAAAGTGTGTTTTTTCCCCAAAAAATGCGTTTGAAAAATCGCTGCGCAATTACTGTGTGAAAAAAAAAATGAAACACCCACCATTTTAATCTGTAGGGCATTTGCTTTAAAAAAATATATAATGTTTGGGGGTTCAAAGTAATTTTCTTGCAAAAAATTTTTTTTTTTATGTAAACAAAAAGTGTCAGAAAGGGCTTTGTCTTCAAGTGGTTAGAAGAGTGGGTGATGTGTGACATAAGCTTCTAAATGTTGTGCATAAAATGCCAGGACAGTTCAAACCCCCCCCCCCCCCAAATGACCCCACAAGTTGCGGGAAAAGACAACTTTTTCTTTTGCACAAAGTTGTCACTAAATGATATATTGCTCAAACATGCCATGGGAATATGTGAAATTACACCCCAAAATAAATTCTGTTGCTTCTCCTGAGTACGGGGATACCACATGTGTGAGACTTTTTGTGAGCCTAGCCGTGTACGGGACCCCGAAAACCAAGCACCGCCTTCAGGCTTTCTAAGGGCGTAAATTTTTGATTTCACTCTTCACTGCCTATCACAGTTTCGGAGGCCATGGAATGCCCAGATGGCACAAACCCCCCCTCCAAATGACCCCATTTTGGAAAATAGACACCCCAAGCTATTTGCTGAGAGGTATAGTGAGTATTTTGCAGACCTCACTTTTTGTCACAAACTTTTGAAAATTGAAAAAAGAAAAAAAAATACATTTTTCTTGACTTTCTTCATTTTCAAAAACAAATGAGAGCTGCAAAATACTCACTATGCCTCTCAGCAAATAGCTTGGGGTGTCTACTTTCCAAAATGGGGTCATTTTGGGGGGTTTTGTGCTATCTTGGCATTTTATGGCCTTCGAAACTGTGATAGGTAGTGAGGAGTGAAATAAAAAATTTACGCCCTTAGAAATCCTGAAGGCGGTGATTGGATTTCGGGGCCCCGTATAAAGCTAGGCTCCCAAAAAGTCCCACACATGTGGTATCCCTTTACTCAGGAGAAGCAGCAGAATGTATTTTGGGGTGTAATTCCACATATGCCCATGGCATGTTTGAGCAATATATCATTTAGTGACAACTCTGTGCAAAAAAAAAAAAAAATAAATAAAAATTTGTCACTTTCCCGCAACTTGTGTCAAAATATAAAATATTCCGTGGACTCAACATGCCTCTCAGCAAATAGCTTGGGGTGTCTACTTTACAAAATGGGGTCATTTGGGGGGGGTTTGTGCCATCTGGGCATTTTATGGCCTTCAAAACTGTGATAGGTAGTGAGGAGTGAAATCACAACTTTACGCCCTTAGAAATCCTGAAGGCGGTGCTTGGTTTTCGGGGCCCCGTATGCGGCTAGGCTCCCAAAAAGTCCCACACATGTGGTATCCCCGTACTCAGGAGAATCAGCAGAATGTATTTTGGGGTGCAATTCCACATATGCCCATGGCCTGTGTGAGCAATATATCATTTAGTGACAACTTTGTGCAAAAAAAAAAAAAAAAAAAATTGTCACTTTCCCGCAACTTGTGTCAAAAAATAAAATATTCCATGGACTCAACATGCCTCTCAGAAAATAGCTTGGGGTGTCTACTTTCCAAAATGGGGTCATTTGGGGGGGGGGGGGGCTTGTGTCATCTTGGCATTTTATGGCCTTCAAAACTGTGATAGGTAGTGAGGAGTAAAATCAAAAATTTACGCCCTTAGAAATCCTGAAGGCGGTGCTTGGATTTCGGGGCCCCGTACGCGGCTAAGCTCCCAAAAAGTCCTAAACATGTGGTATCCCAGTACTCAGGAGAAGCAGCAGAATGTATTTTGGGGTGTAATTCCACATATGTCCATGGCATGTTTGAGCAATATATCATTTAGTGACAACTTTGTGCAAAAAAAAAAAAATTTGTCACTTTCCCGCAACTTGTGTGAAAATATAAAATATTCCATGGACTCAACATGCCTCTCAGCAAATAGCTAGGGGTGTCTACTTTCCAAAATGGGGTAATTTGGGGGGTTTTGTGCCATCTTGGCATTTTATGGCCTTCAAAACTGTGATAGGTAGTGAGGAGTGAAATCAAAAATGTATGCCCTTAGAAATCCTGAAGGTGGTGCTTGGTTTTCGGGGCCCCGTACACGGCTAGGCTCCCAAAAAGTCCCACATATGTGGTATCCCTATACTCAGGAGAAGCAGCTGAATGTATTTTGGGGTGCAATTCCACATATGCCCATGGCCTGTGTGAGCAATATATCATTTTTTTTTTATAAATTTTTTTTTCGTCATTATTCAGTCACTTGGGACAAAAAAAATAAATATTCAATGGGCTCAACATGCCTCTCATCAATTTCCTTGGGGTGTCTACTTTCCAAAATGGGGTCATTTGGGGGGGGGTTTGTACTGCCCTGCCATTTTAGCACCTCAAGAAATGACATAGGCAGTCATAAACTAAAAGCTGTGTAAATTCCAGAAAATGTACCCTAGTTTGTAGACGCTATAACTTTTGCGCAAACCAATAAATATACGCTTATTGACATTTTTTTTACCAAAGACATGTGGCCGAATACATTTTGGCCTAAATGTATGTCTAAAATTGAGTTTATTGGATATCTACAAAAAGTAGAAAATATCATTTTTTTTCAAAATTTTCGGTCTTTTTCCGTTTATAGCGCAAAAAATAAAAACCGCAGAGGTGATCAAATACCATCAAAAGAAAGCTCTATTTGTGGGAAGAAAAGGACACAAATTTCGTTTGGGTACAGCATTGCATGACCGCGCAATTAGCAGTTAAAGCGGCGCAGTGCCAAATTGTAAAAAGTGCTCTGGTCAGGAAGGGGGTAAATCCTTCCGGGGCTGAAGTGGTTAATATTGCCAATCCCGGGTAGTACTGGTGAATCCCGCGAAGATGCCTATGTTCTTTACCCCTATGCCACAACACTGTAACCCCGCACAGATTGTCTTGTTGAGCGCAGGAACAAGCCCTGCTGTGAAATATTAGATCAAAAATTGTAATTACATGCCCCTGTAAAACAGGGGCAGAAAACATGGGTCTTAGGCAGTGGTGGTGGTGCCACAACACTGTAACCTCTCACAGATTCTCTTGTTGAGCACAGGAACGATCCCTGCTGTGAAATATTAGAGCAAAAATTGTAATTACATGCCCCTATTAAACAGGGGCAGAAGAATTGGGCCTTAGGCGGTGGTGGTGGCACAACACTGTAAAGCCTCACAGATACTCTTGTTGAGTGCAGGAACGGGCCCTGCTGTGAAATGTTAGATCAAAAATTGTAATTGCGCGCCCCTGTTAAACAGGGGCAGAAAAATTGGGCCTTAGGCAGTGGTGGTGGTGCCACAACACTGCAAGCTCTCACAGATATTCTTGTTGAGCGCAGGAACGAACCCTGCTGTGAAATATTGGATCAAAAATTGTAATTACATACCCCTGTTAAACAGGAGCAGAAAAACTGGGCCTTAGGCAGTGATGGTGGTGCCCTGAACCAAAATATTCTTAGAAGCTATCATTATGAAGATTGAGGAGGAATAGGATAGTCACTCAGCATAATAGGATAGTCACTCAGCTTAGGCAGTCTTCAAGGGATCCCACATCCATAGAAAAATCAATCAGTTACATCAGCATCAGGTGCTTGGTAGCTGATGATCCAAGACTGATTCATTTTTATGAATGTGAGCCGATCAACAGTGTCTGTGGACAGGCGCACTCTGTGATCGGTTACAAAGCCTCCAGCAGCACTGAATGTGCATTCAGAAAGAACGCTGGATGCAGGACAGGCCAGTAGCTCAATTGCATAGTGAGCACGCTCTGGCCAGAGGTCCATCCTCAAGACCCAGTAACCCAGTGGATGTTCTGTTGGAAAGGTCTCCAAGTCTGATCTTGCCCCTAGATATTTCTGCACCATGTAATTCAGACGCTGGCGATGGTTGCTGGAACGGATCAGACCTTGGCGCTGAGGACTGATGGATTGTCTAAAGGCATCGGTCAGCCGGCCACCTTCTCCACCGCTCTTTCTATGACTGAATGAAGCCTCAGCAACACGTTGTCCAGCACCAGGAATTTGTAACCTCCCAGGCTCTGGAAACACATTGCACAAACCTTTCTGTAAGGCCTCCCGAAGATGTTTCATCCTCTGCTCCCTCTGCGAAGGCTGAATAAGTTCTGCAACCTTACCCTTGTAACGTGGATCAAGAAGGGTTGCCAGACAGTAATGATCCCTCTCCTTGATACCACAAATCCTAGGGTCCTTTCGCAGGCTTTGCAGGATCAGGGAGGCCATGCAGCATAAGTTGGCAGAAGCATTCGATCCTGAGTCCTCTGGGTCACTAAGGATCACATAATCCGCAACCACCTCCTCCCAGCTACGTACAACTTCATGGGTTTCTGGGGACTGAAAATGATCCCTTGAAGACTGCTGCTGATGCTGAGTGTTATCCTCCACCTCCATGCTGACACCTCCATTCTTCTTCCTGTGTGATCGGCGGGCACGCAGGAATACTATCTGGATTAAGGGGGCCTTAAGAGGTAAGGAAGTCCTCCTCTTCCTCCCAATGTTCTGCCTCAAGTGCTCTGTCCATTATTCCATGAAGCATGTGCTCCAACAGGAAGACAAGAGGGACAGTATCACCGATGCATGCACTGTCACTGCTCACCATCCTCGTGGCCTCCTCAAATGATGACAGGACAGTGCATGCATCCTTGATCAATAGCCACTGGCATGGCGAAAAAAAGCCAAGCTCCCCTGACCCTGTCCTGGTGCCATACTCACACAGGTACTCATTTATGGCCCTCTGCTGTGTGTGCAGTCACTGCAGCATTGCCAACATTAAGTTCCACCTGGTGGCCATGTCACAAATGAGGCGGTTCTTGGGCAGGTTGCATTCCCCTTGAAGGTCAGCCAGCCAAGCACTGGCATTATATGACTGGCGGAAATGACCACAGACTTTCCTGGCCTGCCTCAGGAGATCCTGTAAGCCCCGGTACCTGCTCAAGAACCGTTGCACCACCAAATTCAGGACGTGAGCCAAACAGGGAACATGGGTCAAGTGTCCCTGTCGGAGGGCGGAGAGGAGGTTGGTGCCATTGTCGCATACAACCATCCCTGGCTGAAGCTGGCATGGCGTCAACCACCTCTGAGCCTGCCCCTGCAAAGCTGACAGAATCTCTGCCCCAGTGTGGCTCCTGTCCTCTAAGCAGACCAACTCAAGCACCGCATGACATCTTTTTGCTGAGTGCTTGCGTAGCCCCTTGAACACATACAGACCACCGCTGGTTCAGAGGACAAATCTGCAGAGGAAGAGGCCATAGAGGAAGAAGAAGAGGAGGGGGTGGGGGAGAGAGCTGTGGCACAATCACCACTAGCATTTTGGAGGCATGGTGGGCGGAACAAGCTCCAACAATACTCAACCCTGTCCTGCATCCTTCCCAGCTGCTAGCAGAGTTACCCAGTGCGCCGTGTAAGAAAGGTAACGTCCCTGTCGATGCCTGCTGGACCATGAGTCAGCGGTAATATGCACCTTACTGCTGACCGCCCTGTCCAACGAGGCCAAGACATTGCCTTCCACATGCTGGTAGAGAGCCAGAATGGCCTTCCATGAAAAGAAATGGCGTTTGGGAACCTGCCACTGAGGTACCGCACATTCCACAAATTTACGAAAGGGGGCAGAGTCTACCAGCTGAAAAGACAGCAGTTGCAGTGTGTCATGGAAGAGATGCCTAACACAAGCATCCAGCACAGGGTAAACAGATCAGTGGGCTGCACTAAAGGAATCAGGCACAAAGGTAAGTGAAAATATATATATTTATTAAAGATAAAGACACACGTGCAAAACAAAACACAGCAAACCATGAACAAGCAAGAAATACAAATAATACACAGCAACCCCCAAACACCTAATCTAACTAACTAACTATAAATATACACAAGGAAAGTTAACACATATACATCAACAAGGCAGGGATGAGAGACAAGGAGAACAGGAGGCCAGATAGAGGGAGCAGAAGCAAGGGGGAGCTGGAAGCAGGAATCAGGGGACAAGTCACAGGAACAGGGTACAGGAAACAGAGTCCAGAACAGGGCAGGAATCGGATCAGGAACGGGTTACAGGCAACGGATCAGGTCAGGCAGGGACAAGGCTTCAGAGGGGATACTGAAGCCCTGAGCCTCAATGAAGGGCGGGCTTATATACTCCCAGCAGCTCACATCAGGTGCAGCTTGATCAATGAAAAGTCCATCTACTGGGAGACACCGCTGGTGGCCACCAGATTTACACCCGTTGGTGCTGAAAGCAATAGTGCCACCAGCAGGCGACCCAGGCAAAATACTGATCATGACACAGTGGTAGCAATTTGGCCAAGCTAGCATTCAGACGCTGATCATGTGGATGGCTAGGACTGAATTTCTTTCGACGGTTTAGCAACTGGAGTAGGGAAATTTGCCTGCTAAAATCGGATGTTGGTGTACCGCTAGCAGATTGGCCGCAAGTACTTGGGACACCCTATTTCTATACCTTCATTCCTTTCAGTGCAGGTTTCTGAGAGGACTGGAGGTATAGTAGGGTTGGAGAACCCAGCTGATGAGGAGCAAGGAGAGGTCCGCCTTGTTATTTGATGTGGGCCTTTTAAGTGCTGTTGCCAATGGACTGCATGGGAGGTCGTCATATGTCTGGTCAAGCATGTGGTGCCCAAGCGGCTGCTGTTTTGGCCACACTTGATACGCTTCAGACATATGTTGCAAACAGCAACGGTGCGATCTGCTGCACATGTGTCGAAAAAGGCCCACACCAAAGAACTTTTCAAAATATGCGGGGAGTCAGCAGCGCCCTGCACCTGCTTAGCTCTGCGGTGTGATGCAATAGGGTGGCTTCCCTTAAGCTGCCCCCTGGAGGGCATCCTGCCTCATTGGAGATGTGCCTCCTCCTCCTCTCTTCTATTAGGCACCCAAGTAGAGTCAGCGACCTCATCATCCCCTCCCTCCTCGTCACTAGAGCAAACTTGGCAGTATGCTGCAGCTGGGGGAACATGACTGTCAGTTTCTTGTCCTTCTTGGGCACCCTCTCTCTCTAGGCTGAAGTTACTCCCTTCCTCAACCTGTGTACCATCATCGGAGCATTCAAATCGCTGCGCATCCTCCTGCAGCATGTACCCAACACTGTGGTCGAATAGTTCGGGGAACTCCTCCGTGCATGATGGTGGGGCAAGGGAAGGAGTGACTGTTGACTTGGAGCCAATGGAATAGGCCGCTTTGGCAGCTGCATTGGCAGGCAAACTACTCTGAGCCTGGGTAACAAAAGGATGAGGAGGATGAGGATGGCTTTGTTATCCATTCCACCAACTCTTCTGCATGTTGTGGCTCAATAACATGGCCAGTTGCAGAAAAAAAGGACAAGCGTGCCCCACGGCCATGTGCCGAGGATGACCAGCACTGTTCACTATAGACAGAGCCTGCTTGCCCTCTTTTAGTGGCTTGTGAGTGTCTGCATCTCCTTGTTGGCCTTCCGGACATGCTGTAAATTTTGTTTAGCAAAACCACACTAAACTGTATTGTGTACTGTGTACACCACCAGAAAAGTAGTAGCAACTGCACTATGGGTGCACGGTACTGTGTACACCAACAGAAGTGTAATAACAACTATGGGTGCACTGTATTGTGTACTGTGTACACCACCAGAAAAGTACACTGCATCTAACTGAATTACCTGCCTGCCTGAAGTACATTAGAAAAGGTACACCAGGAATGGCCTGCAGTCAGATATAGGCTTGGCTACTCTGGATGCAGTGTATATATATATATATATATATATATATATATATATATATATATATATATATATATGACTGTATATATAAATATATATACGAGACTGGCTGTCGCCAACAACACACTACACAGATCCGACGTGCAGGCAGCCTTATATAGTGTGGGGCATGGACTTAGTCCCCCTGAGCCATAATTGGCCAAAGGCACCCTGCCTTTGGGCAATTACGGCTCTCTTAGTTGAGGGCACTGGGATTGGCCAAAGCATGCAGGTCATGGTGCATGCTTTGGCCAGTCATCATATAGCAATGCACTGCGATTTCGCAGTGCATTATGGGGTGTTACGCGGCGCTCAAATTTGCCGCAAACGCATCATAATGTTCAAACTGGGGAACACCCGATGTTCAAGTTGAATTCATGATTGACCCGAACATATAGCTCATCCCTACACTATCACTAGAAGTTTTGCCCACAACGCATAAGGGAAAAAATGATGTAGTGTGTTTTGTGATGACAGACATGCTCAAAATTTTTTTAGAATCAGGGAGTGTAGAGCCAGTGTATATCTTGCCATCCTCTCCTGCCTTAGGAGAACTTGCACCATGGGGTACTGCTAACTGGAGCTGGATATTACTGGCTGTACTGAGCAGAGTTAGCCAGTGTTGGAATCATGTAATGCAATGTTTGGTGTTTTTGTAACGTGATTGTAAAGCTTTGTTTTTTTGTTTTTTATATAACAAACATGTTATACTTACCTCCTCTGTGCAAGGGTTTTGCACAGAGTGGCCCTGATCCTCCATTTCTGGGGTCTCCCCGTGGTGCTCCTGGCTCCTCCTCTTCTCGAGTGCCCCCACGAAGAGCCATTTTCCATGGGGGCACTCGTGCGGACGCGCTCCAGAGTCCTGTTGCTGCTTCCATTGACACAGACAGCAGGACTTGGCCCTGCCCCTGGCTCCCATATCACTGGATTTGATTTACAGCTGCTGTGCTCCTCCCTGTCGCTGGAACGATCAAGCTCAGGTAAAAAAAAGGGAGGCTCTGGGGGGGTGCTGAAGCACAAAAGGTTTTTCACCTCAATGCATAGAATGTTAGATCGTATGTTCGCCCGTTCGTCAAATTCGAGTGGCGTGTCACGGCCCATAATTCACTGCGGCATTGCAGTGCATTGCTGGCTGATGATTGACCAAGCATGCACTATGACCAGCATGCTTGGCCAATCAGAGCGCCGTCTGTATAGAGAGCCGTAATTGGTCAAAGCCAGGGTGGCTTTGGCCAATTATGGCTCAGGGGGTTTAGTACACACCCCACACTATTTAAGGCCGCCTGGGTGGAGAGATAGACAGAGAGACAGTGTCATTTGATTTAAGTTAGATAGAGTAGGCAGGCGAGTCAGTTAGCTGCACTGACAGTGTATTGTGTATATATATATATATATACATCCTAGGTGTTGTATATATATATATATATATATATATATATATATATATATATATATATATATATATACTGTATTCAGTTTAGCTAGATCTGTTCCTGTTATTCTCTTCCTACTGATAGGCAGGCAGGTGTTTTTACAGTATTTACAGCTACCTGAAGGAAATTGCTGGTGTTCTTCCGATCCTATTAGTCCTATTAGCTACAGTATTTACAGTTAGTAGTGCGTCCTCTGCACAGTGTGCACCTAAAGCTACCTGAAGAAAATTGGTGGTGTTCGTCTGATCCTATTAGTACAGTACCGCAGGCAGCTGCAGTATTTACAAATTAGTGTAGTGCATCCTATGCACAGTGTGCACCTAAAGCTACCTGAAGAAAATTGGTGGTGTTCTTCTGATCCTATTAATACCACAGGCGGGCAGCTACAGTATTTACAGTTAGTGAAGTGCGTCCTCTGCACAGTGTGCACCTAAAGCTACAGTGTGCACCTAAAGCTACCTGGAGACAATTGCTGTTGTTCTGCTCCTATTAATACCACAGACAGGCAGCTACAGTATTTACAGTTAGTGTACTGTGTCCACTGCACAGTGTGCACCTAAAGCTACCTAAATAAAATTGGTGGTGTTCTTCTGATCCTATTAATACCACAGGCAAGCAGCTACAGTATTTACAGTTAGTGTACTGCGTCCTCTGCACAGTGTGCACCTAAAGCTACCTGAAGACAATTGCTGTTGTTCTGCTCCAATAATACCGCAGACAGGCAGCTACAGTATTTACAATTAGTGTACTGTGTCCTTTGCACAGTGTGCACCTAAAGCTACCTGAAGAAAATTGGTGGTGTTCTTCTGATCCTATTAGTATCGCAGGCAGCTGTAGTATTTACAAGTTAGTGTAGAGCGTCCTCTGCACAGTGTGCACCTAAAGCTACCTGAAGACAATTGCTGTTGTTCTGCTCCTATTAATACCACAGACAGGCAGCTACAGTATTTACAGTTAGTGTACTGTGTCCTCTGCACAGTGTGCACCTAAAGCTACCTGAATAAAATTGGTGGTGTTCTTCTGATCCTATTAATACCACAGGCAAGCAGCTACAGTATTTACAGTTAGTGTACTGCGTCCTCTGCACAGTGTGCACCTAAAGCTACCTGAAGACAATTGCTGTTGTTCTGCTCCAATAATACCACAGACAGGCAGCTACAGTATTTACAGTTAGTGTACTGTGTCCTCTGCACAGTGTGCACCTAAAGCTACCTGAAGAAAATTGGTGGTGTTCTTCTGATCCTATTAATACCACAGGCGGGCAGCTACAGTATTTACAGTTAGTGAAGTGCGTCCTCTGCACAGTGTGCACCTAAAGCTACAGTGTGCACCTAAAGCTACCTGGAGACAATTGCTGTTGTTCTGCTCCTATTACTTTGCTGTTGTTCTGCTCCTATTAATACCACAGACAGGCAGCTACAGTATTTACAGTTAGTGTACTGTGTCCACTGCACAGTGTGCACCTAAAGCTACCTGAAGAAAATTGGTGGTGTTCTGATCCTATATTAATACCACAGGCATGCAGCTACAGTATTTATAGTTGGTGTACTGTGTCCTCTGCACAGTGTGCACCTAAAGCTACCTGAAGAAAATTGGTGGTGTTCTTCTGATCCTATTAATACCACAGGCGGGCAGCTACAGTATTTACAGTTAGTGAAGTGCGTCCTCTGCACAGTGTGCACCTAAAGCTACAGTGTGCACCTAAAGCTACCTGGAGACAATTGCTGTTGCTCTGCTGCTCCTATTAATACCATAGACAGGCAGCTACAGTATTTACAGTTAGTGCACTGTGTCCTCTGCACAGTGTGCACATAAAGCTACCTGAATAAAATTGGTGGTGTTCTTCTGATCCTATTAATACCACAGGCAAGCAGCTACAGTATTTACAGTTAGTGTACTGTGTCCTCTGCACAGTGTGCACCTAAAGCTACCTGAATAAAATTGGTGGTGTTCTTCTGATCCTATTAATACCACAGGCAAGCAGCTACAGTATTTACAGTTAGTGTACTGCGTCCTCTGCACAGTGTGCACCTAAAGCTACCTGAAGACAATTGCTGTTGTTCTGCTCCAATAATACCGCAGACAGGCAGCTACAGTATTTACAATTAGTGTACTGTGTCCTTTGCACAGTGTGCACCTAAAGCTACCTGAAGAAAATTGGTGGTGTTCTTCTGATCCTATTAGTATCGCAGGCAGCTGTAGTATTTACAAGTTAGTGTAGAGCGTCCTCTGCACAGTGTGCACCTAAAACTACCTGAAGACAATTGCTGTTGTTCTGCTCCTATTAATACCACAGACAGGCAGCTACAGTATTTACAGTTAGTGTACTGTGTCCTCTGCACAGTGTGCACCTAAAGCTACCTAAAGAAAATTGGTGGTGTTCTTCTGATCCTATTAATACCACAGGCGGGCAGCTACAGTATTTACAGTTAGTGAAGTGCGTCCTCTGCACAGTGTGCACCTAAAGCTACAGTGTGCACCTAAAGCTACCTGGAGACAATTGCTGTTGTTCTGCTCCTATTACTTTGCTGTTGTTCTGCTCCTATTAATACCACAGACAGGCAGCTACAGTATTTACAGTTAGTGTACTGTGTCCTCTGCACAGTGTGCACCTAAAGCTACCTGAAGAAAATTGGTGGTGTTCGTCTGATCCTATTAGTACAGTACCGTAGGCAGCTGCAGTATTTACAAATTAGTGTAGTGCATCCTCTGCACAGTGTGCACCTAAAGCTACCTGAAGACAATTGCTGTTGTTCTGCTCCTATTAATACCACAGACAGGCAGCTACAGTATTTACAGTTAGTGTACTGTGTCCTCTGCACAGTGTGCACCTAAAGCTACATGAATAAAATTGGTGGTGTTCTTCTGATCCTTTTAATACCACAGGCAAGCAGCTACAGTATTTACAGTTAGTGTACTGCGTCCTCTGCACAGTGTGCACCTAAAGCTACCTGAAGACAATTGCTGTTGTTCTGCTCCAATAATACCGCAGACAGGCAGCTACAGTATTTACAATTAGTGTACTGTGTCCTTTGCACAGTGTGCACCTAAAGCTACCTGAAGAAAATTGGTGGTGTTCTTCTGATCCTATTAGTATCGCAGGCAGCTGTAGTATTTACAAGTTAGTGTAGAGCGTCCTCTGCACAGTGTGCACCTAAAACTACCTGAAGACAATTGCTGTTGTTCTGCTCCTATTAATACAACAGACAGGCAGCTACAGTATTTACAGTTAGTGTACTGTGTCCTCTGCACAGTGTGCACCTAAAGCTACCTGAAGAAAATTGGTGGTGTTCTTCTGATCCTATTAATACCACAGGCAGGCAGCTACAGTATTTACAGTTAGTGAAGTGCGTCCTCTGCACAGTGTGCACCTAAAGCTACAGTGTGCACCTAAAGCTACCTGGAGACAATTGCTGTTGTTCTGCTCCTATTACTTTGCTGTTGTTCTGCTCCTATTAATACCACAGACAGGCAGCTACAGTATTTACAGTTAGTGTACTGTGTCCTCTGCACAGTGTGCACCTAAAGCTACCTGAAGAAAATTGGTGGTGTTCGTCTGATCCTATTAGTACAGTACCGTAGGCAGCTGCAGTATTTACAAATTAGTGTAGTGCATCCTCTGCACAGTGTGCACCTAAAGCTACCTGAAGACAATTGCTGTTGTTCTGCTCCTATTAATACCACAGACAGGCAGCTACAGTATTTACAGTTAGTGTACTGTGTCCTCTGCACAGTGTGCACCTAAAGCTACCTGAATAAAATTGGTGGTGTTCTTCTGATCCTATTAATACCACAGGCAAGCAGCTACAGTATTTACAGTTAGTGTACTGCGTCCTCTGCACAGTGTGCACCTAAAGCTACCTGAAGACAATTGCTGTTGTTCTGCTCCAATAATACCGCAGACAGGCAGCTACAGTATTTACAATTAGTGTACTGTGTCCTTTGCACAGTGTGCACCTAAAGCTACCTGAAGAAAATTGGTGGTGTTCTTCTGATCCTATTAGTATCGCAGGCAGCTGTAGTATTTACAAGTTAGTGTAGAGCGTCCTCTGCACAGTGTGCACCTAAAACTACCTGAAGACAATTGCTGTTGTTCTGCTCCTATTAATACCACAGACAGGCAGCTACAGTATTTACAGTTAGTGTACTGTGTCCTCTGCACAGTGTGCACCTAAAGCTACCTGAAGAAAATTGGTGGTGTTCTTCTGATCCTATTAATACCACAGGCGGGCAGCTACAGTATTTACAGTTAGTGAAGTGCATCCTCTGCACAGTGTGCACCTAAAGCTACAGTGTGCACCTAAAGCTACCTGGAGACAATTGCTGTTGTTCTGCTCCTATTACTTTGCTGTTGTTCTGCTCCTATTAATACCACAGACAGGCAGCTACAGTATTTACAGTTAGTGTACTGTGTCCTCTGCACAGTGTGCACCTAAAGCTACCTGAAGAAAATTGGTGGTGTTCGTCTGATCCTATTAGTACAGTACCGTAGGCAGCTGCAGTATTTACAAATTAGTGTAGTGCATCCTCTGCACAGTGTGCACCTAAAGCTACCTGAAGACAATTGCTGTTGTTCTGCTCCTATTAATACCACAGACAGGCAGCTACAGTATTTACAGTTAGTGTACTGTGTCCTCTGCACAGTGTGCACCTAAAGCTACCTGAATAAAATTGGTGGTGTTCTTCTGATCCTATTAATACCACAGGCAAGCAGCTACAGTATTTACAGTTAGTGTACTGCGTCCTCTGCACAGTGTGCACCTAAAGCTACCTGAAGACAATTGCTGTTGTTCTGCTCCAATAATACCGCAGACAGGCAGCTACAGTATTTACAATTAGTGTACTGTGTCCTTTGCACAGTGTGCACCTAAAGCTACCTGAAGAAAATTGGTGGTGTTCTTCTGATCCTATTAGTATCGCAGGCAGCTGTAGTATTTACAAGTTAGTGTAGAGCGTCCTCTGCACAGTGTGCACCTAAAACTACCTGAAGACAATTGCTGTTGTTCTGCTCCTATTAATACCACAGACAGGCAGCTACAGTATTTACAGTTAGTGTACTGTGTCCTCTGCACAGTGTGCACCTAAAGCTACCTGAAGAAAATTGGTGGTGTTCTTCTGATCCTATTAATACCACAGGCGGGCAGCTACAGTATTTACAGTTAGTGAAGTTCGTCCTCTGCACAGTGTGCACCTAAAGCTACAGTGTGCACCTAAAGCTACCTGGAGACAATTGCTGTTGTTCTGCTCCTATTACTTTGCTGTTGTTCTGCTCCTATTAATACCACAGACAGGTAGCTACAGTATTTACAGTTAGTGTACTGTGTCCACTGCACAGTGTGCACCTAAAGCTACCTGAAGAAAATTGGTGGTGTTCTGATCCTATATTAATACCACAGGCATGCAGCTACAGTATTTATAGTTGGTGTACTGTGTCCTCTGCACAGTGTGCACCTAAAGCTACCTGAAGAAAATTGATGGTGTCCTTCTGATCCTATTAATACCACAGGCGGGCAGCTACAGTATTTACAGTTAGTGAAGTGCGTCCTCTGCACAGTGTGCACCTAAAGCTACAGTGTGCACCTAAAGCTACCTGGAGACAATTG
This sequence comes from Aquarana catesbeiana, assembly GCF_042186555.1. Classification (NCBI taxonomy): domain Eukaryota; kingdom Metazoa; phylum Chordata; class Amphibia; order Anura; family Ranidae; genus Aquarana; species Aquarana catesbeiana. The sequence goes on along the minus strand of NC_133328.1, from coordinate 411,995,013 downwards.
CTGTTGTTCTGCTCCTATTACTTTGCTGTTGTTCTGCTCCTATTAATACCACAGACAAGCAGCTACCGTATTTACAGTTAGTGTACTGTGTCCTCTGCACAGTGTGCACCTAAAGCTACCTGAAGAAAATTGGTGGTGTTCTGATTCTATATTAATACCACAGGCATGCAGCTACAGTATTTATAGTTGGTGTACTGTGTCCTCTGCACAGTGTGCACCTAAAGCTACCTGAAGACAATTGCTGTTGTTGCCTATGCTGATGCTGATTGACTATCCTGTTATGTTGAGTAACTATCCTCTTCCTCCTCAATGATCATGCTGATAGCTTGTAAGAATATTTTTGGTTCTGGGTGCCGCCACCAGTGGCTAAGGCCCAATTTTTCAGCCCCTGTTTAACAGGGACGTGTAATTACATATATATATATATATATATATATATATATATATATATATATATATATATATATATACACTGTATTCAGTTTAGCTAGATCTGTTCCTGTTATTCTCTTCCTACTGATAGGCAGGCAGGTGTTTTTACAGTATTTACAGCTACCTGAAGGAAATTGCTGGTTTTCTTCTGATCCTCTTAGTCCTATTAGCTACAGTATTTACAGTTAGTAGTGCGTCCTCTGCAAAGTGTGCACCTAAAGCTACCTGAAGAAAATTGGTGGTGTTCGTCTGATCCTATTAGTACAGTACCGCAGGCAGCTGCAGTATTTACAAATTAGTGTAGTGCATCCTCTGCACAGTGTGCACCTAAAGCTACTTGAAGAAAATTGGTGGTGTTCTTCTGATCCTATTAGTATCGCAGGCAGCTGTAGTATTTACAAGTTAGTGTAGAGTGTCCTCTGCACAGTGTGCACCTAAAGTTACCTGAAGACAATTGCTGTTGTTCTGCTCCTATTAATACCACAGACAGGCAGCTACAGTATTTACAGTTAGTGTACTGTGTCCTCTGCACAGTGTGCACCTAAAGCTACCTGAATAAAATTGGTGGTGTTCTTCTGATCCTATTAATACCACAGGCAAGCAGCTACAGTATTTACAGTTAGTGTACTGCGTCCTCTGCACAGTGTGCACCTAAAGCTACCTGAAGACAATTGCTGTTGTTCTGCTCCAATAATACTGCAGACAGGCAGCTACAGTATTTACAATTAGTGTACTGTGTCCTCTGCACAGTGTGCACCTAAAGCTACCTGAAGAAAATTGGTGGTGTTCTTCTGATCCTATTAGTATTAGTATCGCAGGCAGCTGTAGTATTTACAAGTTAGTGTAGAGCGTCCTCTGCACAGTGTGCACCTAAAACTACCTGAAGACAATTGCTGTTGTTCTGCTCCTATTAATACCACAGACAGGCAGCTACAGTATTTACAGTTAGTGTACTGTGTCCTCTGCACAGTGTGCACCTAAAGCTACCTGAAGAAAATTGGTGGTGTTCTTCTGATCCTATTAATACCACAGGCGGGCAGCTATAGTATTTACAGTTAGTGAAGTGCGTCCTCTGCACAGTGTGCACCTAAAGCTACAGTGTGCACCTAAAGCTACCTGGAGACAATTGCTGTTGTTCTGCTCCCATTACTTTGCTGTTGTTCTGCTCCTATTAATACCACAGACAGGCAGCTACAGTATTTACAGTTAGTGTACTGTGTCCTCTGCACAGTGTGCACCTAAAGCTACCTGAAGAAAATTGGTGGTGTTCTTCTGATCCTATTAATACCACAGGCGGGCAGCTACAGTATTTACAGTTAGTGAAGTGTGCACCTAAAGCTACAGTGTGCACCTAAAGCTACCTGGAGACAATTGCTGTTGTTCTGCTCCTATTAATACCACAGGCAGGCAGTTACAGTATTTACAGTTAGTTTACTGTGTCCTCTGCACAGTGTGCACCTAAAGCTACCTGAAGAAAATTGGTGGTGTTCTGATCCTATATTAATACCACAGGCAGGCAGCTACAGTATTTATAGTTGGTGTACTGTGTCCTCTGCACAGTGTACACCTAAAGCTACCTGAAGACAATTGCTGTTGTTGCCTATGCTGATGCTGATTGACTATCCTGTTATGTTGAGTAACTATCCTCTTCCTCCTCAATGATCATGCTGATAGCTTGTAAGAATATTTTTGGTTCTGGGTGCTGCCACCAGTGGCTAAGGCCCAATTTTTCAGCCCCTGTTTAACAGGGGCGTGTAATTACAATTTTTGATGCAATATTTTGCAAGGAGGGTTCGTTGCTGCGCTCAACTAGAGTATTTGTGAGGGGTTGCTGTGTTGTGACACCAGTGCCTAAGGCCCAATTTTTCTGCCCCTGTTCAACAGGGACATGTAATTACAATTCTTGATCTAATATTTCACAGCAGGGTCCGTTCCAGTTCCCACCAACAGTAACTGTGAGGACTTACAGTGTTGTGGCACCGGCACCACCACCACCAAAGGCCCAATTTTTCTGACCCTGTTCAACAGGTGCATGTAATTACAATTCTTGATCTAATATTTCACAGCAGAGCCCGTTCTTGCGCCCACCAAAAGTAACTGTGAGGGCTTACAGTGTTGTGGCAACCCCAACACCTAAGGCCCCAATTCTGCAGAGTATATAAGGCAGGCCCCTACTTTCAAACATCCAACTTACAAACGACTCCTAATTGCAAACGGATGGAGACAACAGGAAGTGAGATGAAATCTCCCCCTAGGAAGGGAAATTCTCTCCTGTAAGAGTTAATATGGAAAAAACGTGTCTCCTCTCCACTGATGCTTTATCACCAATCCTTGTTTCACTAAAAATCCCAAATTGTCAAAAAACATTTGTCATTGGGACAGAAAGTGAGGTCAAATCTTCTGAAGAGGTGCACAGACAGCAAAACAAATGTCACAGGGGTGATAACCCTTCCCTATGTTTCCAAAAAGCTTAAAAATAGATTTTTTGGTTGGAGCTACACTTTAAAAATGTACTAGTTCAAAATTACAAACAGATTCTACTTAACAACAAACGTACAGTCCATGTCTTGTTTGCACCGCCTGTATACTGCTGTTCAGAGTATATAGGGCCCGGGGGCCCCACGCCTTTCCTTTTTTTAATTTGGGTGCTGGGTTCCCCTTTATATCCATACAAGACCCTTAATATCCATACAAGACCCAAAGGGCCTGGTAATGGACTGGGGGGGGGTACCCATGCCGTTTGTCTCACTGATTTTCATCCATATTGCCCGGACTCAACATTACATTAAAGCTGCAAGCAGTTTTAAATGACTTTTATTCCTTTAAAAATGTAATTTTGTGCAGGGACTGTTCTAAGCACGGGAAACACGCCCCACTTTACAGGCATACTATAGACACCCCACAAGTACAATATTTAAAGGACTATTTCATTTTTTTTTTTTCACTTTAAGCATCATTAAAATCACTGCTCCTGAAAAAACGTCCGTTTTTAAAAATTTTTTTTGCATTGATACATGTCCCCTGGGGCAGGACCCGGGTCCCCAAACTCTTTTTAGGACAATACCATGCAAATTAGCCTTTAAATTTAGCACTTTTGATTTCGAACTTTCGAGTCCCATAGACTTCAATGGGGTTCTAAAGTTTGCGCAAATTTTCGGTCTGTTCACAGGTTCTGGTGCGAACCGAACCGGGGGGTGTTCGGCTCATCCCTACAGTCTATATACGAGTATGGAAATAAACCGGTTGTTCTATTAGCTAGGGCACTGAAAGGATCACAAACTAAATCACATATCACCCAAATCACGGCCGACTCCGGCATTAAGCTGTAAGATTCTGCGGCTATAGCTCAGGTATTTCAAAAATTTTATTAGAGGCTTTATAATCTGCAAAATACCCAAACCCAGCAATGCTCTACCCGGGCAGATTTGATTTCCTCCTTTTTGACAGCATCAGGTATGCCCCTACTTCCGCCGGAGGTAATTGCAGGGATGGAGGCCCCTATAAGAAAAAAAGAACTGGCCTTGGCGATAGAACCCTCTAAACCAGGGAAGGCCCCCGGTCCCGATGGGTTAAATCTTATATACTATATCACATTTCAGGACGTTCTCTCTCCTTACTTCCTACGTGCTTACAACTCCATCTCAGCTAATGGTAAGCTAACAGAAGACGCTTTGAAGGCCCAGATATTGTGATTACCAAGCAGGATAAAGATCTTACTCAATGTGGGAACTATCGGCCTATAGCTCTTTTAAATGTTGACTTAAAATTATTCTCAAAAATCCTAGTGAATAGGTTATTGCCACATTTTTCTCATCTTATTCACACAGACCAGGCAGGTTTTATCCCACAGAGAGAGGCCAGGGACAACACTGTAAGGGCGATAGACTTGATTCATATTGCTCATTCAGAGAACCGGCCCTTTGTCCTTTTATCAACAGATGCTGAAAAGGCATTTGATCGGGTGGATTGGCAATATCTTCAATTTACTCTTATGCCCCGTACACACGGTCGGATTTTCCGATGGAAAATGTCCGATCGGAGCGTGTTGTCGGAAATTCCGACCGTGTGTGGGCGCCGTCGGACATTTTCCATCGGATTTTCCGACACACAAAGTTGGACAGCAGGAGATAAAATTTTCCGACAACAAAATCCGATCGCGTCAATTCCGACCGTGTGTGGCCTGTTCCGACGCACAAAGTGCCACGCATGCTCAGAAGAAATTCCGACGCGGGACAGCTCGTTCTGGTAAACTTAGCGTTCGTAATGGATAAAGCACTTTCGTCACGCTGCAATGTAAAAAATGGTTTAATACAGCGCACTCTCTTCTTCTTTATAATGTGACAAGAATTAAGTCGTTTTGCTGCTCATATTCACACACACTTCTCACAAAGTTTGATTTGTGTTTTTTTAGTGGGATTCCCTCAATATATTGTTATTAGTTGTCACATCTGACAGTTTTATATATTTTTTTTTTTTTGTTTTTGTTTTTGAGCCTTTTTTTTTCGTTAATGTTTGGATTTTTTCCAAGGCTGATCTTTGTTCAATGTTATTTTTATTTTTACTCCAGAATATTTTTGTGTGTGTTTTGTGTGTCAAGTTACCCCAACACCATTGATATCTTTTATTATTTAATCTCCATGAGATTTTTTGTTGTTGGTATCCCTTGTTCATTTCACATTGTATATTAGAAATGTACCTGAATCCTCACAAACCAACTGTCATTTTTGAAGTAAAACACATAGGAGAGTATAATTCAAAACAAAAATCCTTTATTAAGGTATCAGAACCAAACAAGGAGGAAGGCAACACTGGATCAACAGGAGAAATTAGTGAAGCCTGGGACCCCCACGGCAGACATCAATTCTTAAACCTCAAAATTGGTGGCCTGAGGAGTCCATATGTAAGGGAGGGCAGTCTGGTCCGGGATTCACAGAGATCCGGATAGCACTAGATAACACCAGTGTCCCCAGGCTGTGGTACCACAAGAGGCTGCATCTTTTGGCCGACCAGACTGGATCCAGGGTCCTCACTCTCTGGTCTTCCTTTCACACTTCCTTCCGGGCTGTGGCTGTGCAGTAGGAGATGTGGCAGGAGGAGGAGTAGGACCTGGAGGAGGAGTAGGACCTGCAGGAGGAGGAGGAGGACCATCCCAAAGCTGTGTGTGAGGTGTAAGTTGGCCCCTCACACCTTTCGCCAGAGCCTCTGATATGAGGGCCTCGCACATGGCTTTTTGGCCCTCCTCCATCCTCTGCATTTTATAGGCAATGAATGCCGCAAGGTTCTCCTGCCTGGTGTGTGGTGCTCCCAGGACCTTTGTAGCCCTACAAAAAAATCTGATAGCCGCCTCCTCTAGGCTACTCCTCCTGCTGCCACTTTCTCTTTCCAGGGGGGGTGGAGGGACCTGCAGATCAGCCACCTCCTGGCTGAGACTTCCCTGTGTATGAAAAAGGGACATGGTTTTAGTTTTTGCATCATCAATCACAATCCTAAATTATTACTCCCAACTAACATCTAGTTAACATCATTGATTGGACAAGCAGAAATATTTAGAGGAATGCTATACCTGGCTCAATCTGGGCTCCTCCACATGCGGCCTGGAAGGCCCAGGTTGGGCATCAGAAGCCTCAGTCAGGGGGGAAGGAAGCGTGGAAGGAAGACTTGAGAGGGATGACCTGGGTTCAGTCTGGCCTGCCAGAAAGTGCAGCCTGTCGTAGTACAACATCCTGGGGACATAGATGGCACCTGCTGCTCCGGATCTCTGCGAATCAAGGACTTTCTGGCGCTCCCTCAGATATGTGCTCCTCAGGCCACCAATGAAAATCTTTAAATAGAGGATGTCTGCCGTGGGGATCACCTGCTTCACAATTTCACACAATTGCTCCAGTGCTGCCTTCCTCTTTATTTGGTTCTTGTAATGGGGGTGTTTAATCTCCCACAGACAGGGCAGCTCCCTTAGCATCTCTATGAAGACTGAAATGAAGTCCTGATCTTCCAGTACCATATCCATGTTCACTGCAAGACACAACACAAGACAAAGCCTAATGTCACACCAAACTCTCCTAATCTTGTTACAATATAGGCCTCAATCTATAGAAGCAGTATAGGCCCAAGTTTGTCTCTTACCTTCGTTCTTACGATCGCCGCGTTCAATGCTCCTTCCTCCGCTCACAGATCAAACGTAATACGCACGCGTGTTACGCTTTATATACACTGCGCATGCGTGTAACTCCGCCCGCCCCTGACGTTCTTTCTAGTGTATTCCCCGCCCCTTTTCGTTCGGCGCAGTGGGGGAAGAGCATGATGGCGGACATACAGCAGGTGCGGGCTAATTGTAGCAACGAGGAGGAGGAGGAAAGGGCGGATCCAGGCACGTCCCGATCCAGAAGGAGACGTTTTAAGGCCACAAATATGTCGTTTGGGGAGATGTTGGAGATGGTAGACATCATGAAGAAGTCCGACTATGACGGAAAATATGGGCCTTACCCCCACCCCAACATCCGAAAGGCCAAAATCATGGCGAAAGTGGTCAGGAGTCTCGAGCGGAATTTCGGGGTACGAAGGTCTAAAGATCAGCTCAGGAAGCGGTGGTCGGACCTGAAGTTGAGAGAGCCAGAGCAGTACCGAAAGATCCGGAGAGTGCTGCAAAAAAGTAAGTAGTTGTGCTGTGTTCCTATTCTTTCTGTCTTTATTACGTTCGTTCTGCTCCATATGCTTTGATTAGTTGTAACGTTTCCAAAGGTCAACTTTAATGTTCATGGGCACATTATTCGTTCGTATCAAACATTTTTCTTTCGGCCTCTAGAACACCATTGTTTAGGCCATATGCATTTTCACACATTTTTGGGGGCCTACTTGGATGCCAAATATTTGTTTGTGTAGATGGGTTTGTTACTAGAATGAAATGCAAACTAGATTGTGTGTAAGGAGAGGACACTGAGCAGCTGTTTTCACATCTGGACACTGGAGCACTAGTGTGGGACACAAGAACACCATTTTTATTAGGGGGCCACACAGGTGCTCCAGTGTATACTATAGGGGGGGCTACATCTGTGAAGCTTGTACCAAACAGGTAAAGTATTGCAGCTTGACAAAGGGCAATAAAAAATATACATCTTGGAACTCGGCTAAAATAGACAATTGTACCCCACTTCCAAGCAATGTTTCCTATTTCTATAGTTCTGCCATCAAATATCTGTGTGCTAAGTATACCATTTTTGTTTTACATAGGGGAGAAAAGACTCGGAGGTCACTCCTCATCCCAGGAGACCAGAGCCCCCCCCCCTCTGGAAGAAGGGGAAATACCACCAACCCAAGAAGAAGAGCAGGAGGAAGAAGAAGACGTGGTGGAGATTGGCACCACAACAGGTGAGTGTCTATGACCACAGGCTCAGGTAAGAGATGGCTGGTGGCAGATTTTTGAGACCTTTTTTTTTGTTCTTTATCTCTTTTTAGGTGATCGTGATGTGAGGGATCCAGAATGCTTTACATCTGAAAGTGCCCAGATACTGATAGGGGAGATCATGGGATGCAATCTCCAATTGCAAAACATCCAGCAACAAATCACTGATGTTATTCAAAAAAATAATAACATCATTGATGTTTTGGGGCGAATTTAAACCCCACAAAATCACCTGTTTTATGGTCCCAAACTTTTTTCTATGTTTAGTTATAAAAGCCAAATTTGGAGGATGCACACAGTGTGCCAACATGTGCTATCTGCCATCACGGGAGATCAATGGACGCGTTTTGGGGGGGCAACCCCTTCCTCAATTATAAAGTAGCGTTGAGGAAGGGCTTGCTCCCCCCAAACACGTCCCTTGATCCCCCCTGATGGCAGATAGCACATGTGGACATTTGGAAATTGTTGTGCATCTTCCAAATTTGGCTTTTCCAGGGGTGATTTCCCCCCATCTGAACGCTATATCAAACCCAGCTCCTGAATACTGATGTCTGATATAGTCTTCAGGTTTTTCCTAATGTGAACTTTGTAAGTTCTAGTTTTTTGGCTTTCTTGTTGGTTTTACACAGGCCTGTTTTATCTGAAATGGATATTTAGATTTTTCATAATGCTACTGCAAACATTTTATACAACAAACATGTTGGTTTGTTTTAAAAACCTTTGGTAAATGCACATGTGATTGTGCAGGTATAAAAAAGTGCCTTACTCAAGAATGTGTGGATTATTGTCTCAACACTACAACACTTTTGGGGTGATGTAATTGTTGTTTTATGCACAAATGGGGGTTATTTCCTAAGGGCAAATCCTCTTTGCACTACAAGTGCAGGTTCAGTGCAGTTGCAAGTGCACTTGTAGTGAAATGTGTTTTTGCATTTAGGAAGTACCAGCCAACACTGTTTTTTCTAAGGTTACCCAATCACGACATTTTCTGCACTCAACACATTTCTGTCAGGGTCAGCTAAAACAAACACAAGCAGTAAATGTCCACCCAGAATTTCTTTTGGTTGTTTTTTATTTGAAAAAGGTGTCACATATTGTCTGGCATATTGATAGCCCCCCTACCCGCAAAGAACTCCAGGTATCGTAACCGGACATCACGGGCATTCAGGGAGGGCAAGCCAGGACGGCCGCTTTCAAGTGCCGTCATTGTTGAAGTATTTGGGATTCCGGCCTCAGGCCCAACTGAGCCAGCATAGTTGGCCGAATGTTTTCGTAGAAAATTATGGAGAACACAGCAGGCAAGTATTATATGGTTCAGTTTATACTCCGCCATATGGATGGGTGTCATAAATAATCGGAACCGGCTGGCCAGGATTCCAAATGTGTTCTCCACCACTCTTCGGGCTCTGGCCAGCCGGTAATTAAAAACCCTCTGTTCCGGGGTGAGGGTCCTCATCGGGAATGGCCGCATCAGGTGGTCCCCCAGCGCAAATGCTTCATCAGAAACGAACACAAATGGGAGACCTTCAACATTGTCCTCTGGAGGTGGCAAGTCCAAGCTGCCATTCTGGAGACGCCTGTAGAACTCCGTCTGGGCGATCACTCCACCATCGGACATCCGGCCATTCTTCCCCACGTCCACATACACGAAGTCGTAATTAGCCGACACCACCGCCAACATCACTATACTATTAAACCCCTTGTAATTATAATAGTACGACCCCGAGTTGGGTGGTGGGACGATGTGGACGTGTTTCCCATCAATTGCCCCTCCGCAGTTAGGAAAGTCCCACCGCTGGGCAAAGTGGGAGACCACAGTCTGCCATTCCTGTGGCGTGGAAGGAAACTGTTGAGGAAAAAACAATAAACATTACTATTTTTGCACAGAAACATGGCAAGCAGATTAGACACAAACATTCTGGGGCAACCTCCAGATAGCATTTATTAAGGGGAATTTAACAACAACAAAGTATAAGGTACACCTATCATATTCACCACCCCCCCCCCCCTCATGGGCCATTTCTAACATTAGAGGGGGGAGGAACTCTTGGACAGGTAACCCTCTTCACTTCATTGAGAGATGAATGCCTAAATACAGGGTATTACTTGGAACAGCCCCTCCTTAGTTACACTATTGGCAGCCCACTGGACAGGTAAGAAGTGTCATAATACAAAGATATAAATACACACTGTACACATTTGAGCACATTTGGACATTCTGCTATTACCTATCAAGTTCATAATAGGATACAAGAACTTGAAACAGTACCATTGGAAAGTATACAGGCAGGCCCTTGCACTACATGCTTTGGGGAATTCATCCATAAATCTGACCAGTAAAGAGATGGGTATAGTGTGTATGGGTTTGACAAAGTCAGCAGATAGATGATTGAGGATAGAGAATTGGGATCAGCTGACTTAGCAGTTGGGGGAGGGAGGGTTCCAAAAAATTTGGGGACACCACAAAAAAAAGCCTCTGGCCCTCTGCCTGAATTTACATCAAAAATAACATTTCCAAACATTTTAGGGGGTGTTTGGGGTAAAGCACTACTATGGAGCTGATAAAATCCATTGTTAAGTGACTACATGAGGTGAATATAGGGCAAGAGACACCATGCTGGGGAGGTTATTGAAGGGCAAATATGTATGAAGGACCTAAAATAATAATTACATAAAAATCCAGAATGCATGAGGACAAAGGGGACATTCACAGCATATTACAATCATGGTAATTAGGGAATGAGGAAAGAAATACAATATATTAGCAAACATTCAATACAATAAAATGTGATATAAAAGGATAAAAATCTTACCTTCATATACTCCTTCTGTAGGACCTGGATGATGGCAGAACAGGTCTCTGGGATAATGATCCCCAGAGCCTGGGGGGAGATGCCTGTCGAGAACTTGAGGTCCTGCAGGCTTCTCCCTGTGGCCAAATACCGCAAGGTAGCGACCAACCTCTGCTCCGGAGTGATGGCTTGCCTCATGCAGGTATCCTGCCTGCTGATATAGGGGGTCAGCGAAGCCAACAAACGGTGAAATACGGGGTCCGTCATCCGGAGAAAGTTCCTGAAATCATCAGGATTATTCTCACGGATCTCACGGAGCAAAGGCATATGACAGAACTGGTCACGCTGAAGCAACCAATTCTTGGTCCATGAACTCCTCCCCACCCTGTTCATGGACTGGACTTGTGTCAAGGTCAGGACCCCAACACCAAGCCCCCGCACAGCACGAACTCTACGAGGAGTACGCATACGAAACATGGCTAGAAAACGGTCGGCTGCTCAGAACGAAGTAACAGAACGCACTGAAGAACAGCAAGGCCTGTGAAGAGCGACCTGAAAACCAGTAACGAACGAACAAGAATACAGTGACTAAAGTCACGCGGAACTTGTTTGCACGCACTGAAGAGCAGATACAAACCCACAAGCACAAACTGAACGGCAGAAAACGATCTGAAAGCCACGAGTCTGAAAAAGCGCGAATCGTCTCTCACCAAACTTTTACTAACACGAGATTAGCAAAAGGAACCCAAAGGGTGCTGCGCTTGGTTCTGAACCGGCCTTTTCTAGTCTCGTCGTACATGCTTGACGTCACCGCGTTCTTGGCGATCGGAAATTCCGACAACTTTGTGCGACCGTGTGTAGGCAAAACAAGTTTGAGCCAACATCCGTAGGAAAAAATCCGAGGATTTTGTTGTCGGAATGTCCGATCAATGTCCGACCGTGTGTACGGGGCATTAGACATATAGGCCTGGGGGAGCGAATGCTGTCATGGATTTAGGTATTATATACTGGTCCTAGTGCGGCTGTGCTGGTCAATGGGGTCCGTTCAGAGTATTTCTCTTTGTCTAATGGGACCAGACAGGGTTGTCCTCTTTCTCCATTAATGTTTGTGTTAACCTTAGAACCCTTTCTCTGCAAAATTAGATTGGACCCCCTGATCAGTGATCTTCAGGTTTTAAATACGGAGCATAAAATTGCCGCATATGCGGATAACCTCTTATTTTTTCTTACTAATCCGGAGGTTTCATTACCTCGTTTACTTCAATGTCTAGCTCAGTATGAGGATCTTTCTACTTTTTCTATAAATGACGCTAAATGTGAAGCGATGAGTATGCTCCTTTCCAAGAAGTGTATTGTTAACCTACAAGGTGTATACCTGTTTAAATGGGTTCAGTCCTTTTTGAAATATTTGGGGGTCAAATTGACCCCGAATACGGCCCAACTATATGGGACAAACTTCTGCCCATTATTATCGAAAATGCAAACATATTTTCAACTATGGCAGACCCTTACCCTCACGTGGTTTGGGAGGTGTAATGCATTTAAGATGACACTGCTTCCTCAGATCCTATATTTAATGCAAGTGATTCCTATTAAACTAACTCAAGCTTTTTTTCTCTCGTGCCAGACAGTGTTAACTAAATTTCTCTGGAGCAGCAAAGTCAGTAGACTTCGCTATTCGCTGTTGGTTTTGCATAAATCACGGAGGGTATTGGTCTGCCTGATCTGATTTCTTACTATCGAGCCTTACATTTGTTCAGGGTAGTGTTATGGTGCACCTCTTCACAGAATAAACTGTGGGTATAAGTGGAACAACATGCTTCACCGATTGCTCTGTCTGTACTTCCATGGGTTTCTCATAAATACTTCCGGGGATTGAAGAGGCATCCTACAATCGGGGCCACTATTGCAGTTCTTACTCACATATTTTCAACAAAAGCCCTCTCTCCCTCTCCTTCCCCATTAACACCAGTGATCCAGAATCCAGACTTCACACCTGGGCTTGATAATAAACAGCTTCGGGGGTTGATAGGAATAGGTAGAACCAGATGCATGCATTTTGTTACCCAACAGGGTTGGATGTCAATATAAGACATTTCCACTCTTTCCCAGCCTCCCTTGAGCCCGTGGTCTGCCTTTCAATTGTCACATTTTTTAAGGTCTATAGCAGATGCAGAATTATATGTAAGGCCACTGACACCCTTTGAGCGTTTGTGTGCGGGGGGGAACATGTACCACACATGTTGTCACTTTTGTATAAACAGATTATTCAGCCTCCAGAAAGCCAGATTCCTGTGTAAATACGACGCTGGGAAGAGGACCTCCAGATCTTTTTTACAAGATTGCAAATTAACAGGATTATTCTATTGGCTCATAAATCCTCCATAGCAAGCCTCTTTCAAGAACAGGGTTATAAGCTATTGGTTAGGTGGTATAGGGTTCCTGCCTTAATGAACAAATTTTACCCGCAAATTTCTAAGTTATGCTGGCGATGTAATAAAGAGACTGGCACATTACTACACATTTTTGGCCCCCATTGCCAACCCTCTCCGTTGGAGAAAAAAACGGTTGTCGAACCAAAAATAATTGTGCTAGGTGGCGAACTCCAACAACTCAATAATATACAGTTAGGTCCATAAATATTGTGACATCGACAATTCTAATCTTTTTGGCTCTATACACCACCACTATGGATTTGAAATTAAACGAACAAGATGTGCTTTAACTGCAGACTTTCAGCTTTAATTTTAGGGTATTTACATCCAAATCAGGTGAACGGTGTAGGAATTACAACAGTTTGTATATGTGCCTCCCACTTTTTAAGGGACCAAAAGTAATGGGACAGATTAACAATCATTCATCAAACTTTCACTTTTTAATACTTGGTTGAAAATCTTTTGCAGTCAATTACAGCCTGAAGTCTGTAACGCATAGACATCACCAGACACTGGGTTTCATCCCTGGTGATGCTCTGCCAGGCCTCTACTGCAACTGTCTTCAGTTCCTGCTAGTTCTTGGGGATTTTTCCCTACAGTTTTGTCTTCAGCAAGTGAAATGCATGCTCAATCAGATTCAGGTCAGGTGATTGACTTGGCCATTGCATAACATTACACTTTTTTCCCTTAAAAAACTCTTTGGTTGCTTTCGCAGTATGTTTCGGGTCATTGTCTATCTGCACTGTGAACTGCTGTCCAATGAGTTCTGAAGCTTCTTGCTGAATATGAGCAGATAATATTGCCTGAAACACTTCAGAATTCATCCTGCTGCTTTTGTCAGCAGTCACATCATCAATAAATACCAGAGAACCAGTTCCATTGGCAGCCATACATGCCCACGCCACGCCGTCCATAGGATGTTGTTCCAGAACTGTGAAGGCTTTTTTAGATGTTGTTTGGCAAACTCTAATCTGGCCTTCCTGTTTTTGAAGCTCACCAATGGTTTACATCTTGTGGTGAACCCTCTGTATTCACTCTGGTGAAGTCTACTCTTGATTGTTGACTTTGACACACATACACCTACCTCCTGGAGAGTGTTCTTGATCTGGCCAACTGTTGTGAAGGGTGTTTTCTTCACCAGGAAATTCTTCAGTCATCAACCACAGTTGTTTTCCGTGGTCTTCCGGGTCTTTTGGTGTTGCTGAGCTCACCGGTGCGTTCTTTATTTTCAAGGATATTCCAAACAGTTGATTTGGCCACACCTAATGTTTTTTCTATCTCTCTGATGGGTTTGTTTTGTTTTTTCAGCCTAATGATGGCTTGCTTCACTTATAGTGACAGCTCTTTCGATCTCATATTGAGAGTTGGCAGCAGCAGATTCCAAATGCAAATAGCACACTTGAAATTAACTCTGGACCTTTTATCTGCTCCTTGTAAATGGGATAATTAGGGAATAACACACACCTGGCCATGGAACAGCTGAGCAGCCAATTGTCCCATTACTTTTGGTCTCTTAAAAAGTGGGAGGCACATATACAAACTGTTGTAATTCCTACACCGTTCACCTGATTTGGATGTAAATACCCTCAAATTAAAGCTGAAAGTCTGCAGTTAATGGACATTTTGTTCGTTTCATTTCAAATCCATAGTGGTGGTGTATAGAGCCAAAAAGATTAGAATTGTGTCGATGTCCATATATATATATGGACCTGACTGTAAGTACTCTGAAGATGCGTAAGTGAGGGATCCTTAAACAAAAAATGCTGAACTGCCTAAACTGTTGTAATATGCTGGTGTACAGAGAGGCCACATCAGCTGTAGCAATAATATAATCACCCCGTACATTGACATCCTCTAACAACTTGATGGTCTCTCTAGTGTCTTTCAAATATGAGGGTGTGCGTTTAACTAGTGGCTGGAGAAAGAAATCAATATAACGCTGATGGAGTGTTGGACAACAGGGGGCGATGTGAAACTTTGGGAAAGTCCCATAGAAAGTAACTGCTTGCCTGTGTGTGGTCTCTCCTCAGACACTGTCCTAGCAAGCAATGGGACAAGAGTTCCTGATAATATTGACAATATTGAGTTGTGGATTTCTGAGAAATTGGTTGCCAATGGTAACCACACAGGTATTAGCAAACCTGAAAAACAGATGGTGCTAGTTGGGGTTGAGTCAGGTAGTAAGAGAAGTCAGTCCCTGACAGGTGTCATAGAAGTAGGCCCCCTACAGTCCTGGGAGAGTAGCTCTGGAGGAGGTGAAAAGAAAAGTGAACTGAAATGTAGGAACCCAAGGTCTGGAGCACCAAGGCACCAAGGCAGGAGACCTATGCAGAGATACCACAGAGAAGAGCCACAAGGTGGAGTACTGTTTGTTTTGTCACATGGTGGTGAGAACCCCTGCAAGGTAAATTATTCTGCTGTGAATCTTTACTTTTTTCAATAAAAGTGGGCAGACAATGCCCTAAAACTAACTTTGTGGAGTGGACTCACTCACTGTTTGGCACTACCAATGAACTAAAATACTCCCAAATCATCACTATATATATATATATATATATATATATATATATATATATATATATATATGTATATATATATGTATATATATATGTATATATATGTATACATATATGTATATATATATATATATATATATATATATATATATATACACACACACACACGCAGTGGCAAAAACAATTATTTGATCCCCTGCAGATTTTGTAAGTCCCACTTACAAAGAAATGAATGGTCTATATTTTTTTATCATAGGTGTACTGTAGTTTAAATGATAGAGATGGAGTATCAACCAAAAATCCAGAAAAAACACACAATACAAATGTTATAAATTGAGTTGCAGTTCAGTGAGTATAATAAGTATTTGATTCCCAAGCAAAGCATGATTTAGTACTTGGTGGAGAAACCCTTATTGGCAAGCACAGAGGTAAGACTTTTCTTGTAGATGGTTACCAGGTTACTCAGGAGGGATTTTGGTCCACTCTTCTTTACAGATGTCGCAATTTGAATGACAATTGCGCGGTCATGTTACACTATACAATTTTTTTATCATTTTGTTCCCACAAATAGAGCTTTCTTTTGGTGGTATTTAATCACCTCTGCAGTTTTAATTTTTTGCGCAACAAATAAAAAAAGACCGAAAATTTGGAAAAAAAAACAAGTTTTTCTTTGTTTCTGTTAAAAATTTTTGTAAATAAGTACGTTTTCTTCTTCAATGACGGGCACTGATATGGCTGCACTGACAGGCACTGATACGGCGGCACTGATGGGCACCGAGGAGGTGGCACTGATGAGGTGGCACTGACGGGCACTGATGATGGCCACTGATAGGCGGCACTGATGGGCACTGATAGGTGGCACTGATGGGCACTGATAGGTGGCACTGGTATGCGGCACTGATGGGCACTCATAGGTGGCACCGATGGGCACTCATAGGCAGCACTGATGGGCACTCGTAGGTGGCATTGATGGGTACTTATAGGTGGCAATGATGGGTACTTATGGGTTGCACTGATAGGTGGCACGGATGGGCACTGATAGGTGGGCACTGATGGGCACGGATGGGCACTGACAGGTGGCACTATGGACACTGATGGGTGGCACTGATGACACTGATTGATGGCATTGATGCCCCTAAGGGTGGCATTGCTGGGCATCACTGCTATATATTGGTGCCAATCAGTGCCCATTTGTGGGCACTGATTGGCACAGATTGGGCACTGACTGGGCACATTGGGCACATGTGGATGGCCATGGGGTACATACCTGGCCATCCACATGTTGCCCCCTTCCCTGGTGGTCCTAGTGGCGATCCCTGGTGGTCCAATGTGGTCATCTGAGGGGAAGCTGCGCTGATAAACAATCAGCGCAGACCCCCCCTGTCAGGAGAGCCGCCGATCGGCTCTCCTCTACTCGCATCTGTCAGACGCGAGTGAGGAAAAGCCGATCAACGGCTCCTCCTATTGACATCGTGATCAGCCGTGATTGGACACGGCTGATCACGTGGTAAAGACCCTCCGTCGGAGGCTCTTTACCAAGATCGGTGGAGCAGTGTGTCAGACTGACACACCGCTCCACCGATCGCCGCGATGCGCGCCCCCGCGGGCGCGTGGCGGCATGTTATCCTGACGTATCCTGACATATATGACGCCCAGTCAGGATAACTGAACCACCGCCCAGCCGTCAATCTGCTATAGGCCGGGCGGGAAGTGGTTAAGGTTCCTTGGCTCGCTTGGCAACTCGAAGTTTCAGCTCCCTCCATACATTTTCTATAGGATTAAGGTCTGGTGACTGGCTAGGCCACTCCATAACCTTAATGTGCTATTTCTTGAGCCACTCCTTTGTTGCCTTGGTAGTATGTTTTGAGTCATTATCTTGCTGGAAGACCCATCCACGACCCATCTTCAGTGTTCTGGCTGAAGGAAGAAGGTTCTCATCCAAGATTTCCCCATACATACTGTAGCCCTGTACATCAGCCCTCAATGCGGCAAAGTCTGTCTGTACCTTTAGCAGAGAAACAGCCCCAAAGCATAATGTTTCCACCTCTGTGCTTCACTGTAGGGATGGTGTTCTTAGAGTCATAGTCAGCATTTTTCCTCCTCCAAACACGGCGAGTCCAGTTAATGCCAAAGGGCTCTGACTACAGCACTTTCTCCAATCCTTCTCTGAATCATTTATATGTTCATTGGCAAACTTCAGACAGGCCTGTTCATGTGCCTTCTTGAGGAGGGGGACCTTGTGTGTGGGCGCTATAGGATTTCTTGTTAAATATATTTATTGAGTTTTCACAGAAGAAGAAATAAAATGATACAATACATGGATACATATCAATCATCAGAAGATCTTTGCAGTATGATAAAAAAGATAAATAAATAAGTTAATAAAATAAAGTAATTTTAGAGATATCTTACAACCATATTTACTATACACTAGTTGGGATTCTAGATGTAAGATTAGAGAAATAAATCAAGTTATTAGACTAAGTATCCATAGGAATATTTTAGGAAATAATAAAAGAAAAGGAGAGGGAGGAGAGATAAAGATGGAAAGAAGGAAAGAAGAGAGAAAAAAAAAAGAGAGTTTCCTGGGATGATGATCCAGCTCTCATTAGGTATACAAATATAATATATATTTCAGTAATAATATGATATATATCTTAGTGTGGTAACAACAGAGATTGGTCAAAATCTGTAGGGAGGTAGTTTTTAACCCATGGTTGCCAAATTTTGCGAAATGTATTTATTTTATTTTCTTCAATAGCTGTCATCTTGGCGTATAAAAGTGCTCTGTTCATTCTGTGTTTAGCTTCAGCAAGAATTAGATTTTGGGACTTCCACGCCTTGGCAATCGTTTGTTTAGCTGCAGTGCTAAGTTGGATAAACAATTGGAATTGAGTATGGGTGAGTATTGTGGGTTTAAGGTTTAGGAGTGCCGTTGCAGGATCTGGAGGAATCGTGATTTCCAGGGCTTTAGAAGCCATAAGAAATATATTCTTCCAGAATTCTTCAACTACGGGGCATTGCCACCATATGTGAAAATGTGTTCCTGCTGTGTCACATCCTCTAAAGCAATTAGGTGAATATGTGGGGACAAATTTAGCTATTCTAGCTGGTACTAGGTACCAGCGTGCTAGAACCTTGTAATTAGTTTCTACAACAAAACAATTTGGAGAGGAAGTTTTGGTGGCTGACCATATATTCGACCAATCTTGTTTATTAAACACTCGATTCATATCTTGTGCCCATTTAGTTGTGTATGAGGGTAGAAACTCACTAGATATCATATTAAGTTGGAAATATAATATTGAGATAAGTCCTCTAATGTGTGGATCACTTATATAAATCCGCTCAAATTGAGTTATTAAGTCATTAAGTCATTAAGAAGTGGTTCATAAAAATTTTTAATTTGTAAATATCGAAATATTTCAGTTTTAGGTAACCCAAAGGTTTCACATAGTACAGGAAATGTATAAATAGCTTTAGTCGAGGAAAGATTGTATAAACGAGTCAGGTTCGTAGAGGTCCATGCAGAGAATGATTTTGGGAAAAAGAAAAAGAAAAGAAAGCAAGGGATTATGTGTTGATTGAAGATTATGTGCAAATTTACATTTATCCCATACTGCTAGGGTCTGTTTCGTGATAGGATTAGAAAGATGTATTCTATCAGCAGGACAGAGCCAAAACATATTTGCCACTGAGATAGGGTCACTTTCCACTGATTCAATAGCTACCCATAGGGGAGCTTCTACAGAAGTATGATACTTGGGTATAAGTGCTAGCTGTGCAGTGTAGAAATAGGAGGAAAAGTTGGGCAATCCCAAACCACCACTCAATTTATTAAGGTAAAGCGTAGATTTAGGTATACGAGGTTTGGTGGTACCCCAAATGAAGGTCATAACTCTACGTTGAGTAAGTCTAAGAAAGTAAGATGGTAAAGAAATGGGGAGTACCCTAAATAAATATAAGAATTTCGTCAGGATTGACATCTTTACCGCATTAATCCTTCCCAACCATGACAATGATAGAAGAGCCCATTGTTTCAGGAAGCCGGAAGTTTGTTTAAGAAGGGGTAAGTAATTTGCCGCAAAAAGGTCTTTAAGAGAGATTGTGAGTTTTATTCCTAGGTATGGAAGCTGCTTTGGAACCCAAGTAAAGGGTAAGGAAGTTTGTGCCTGCTGAAGTTCTAATTGAGATAAGGAAATATTTAATGCATTTGATTTTGTTGGATTAACATGTAGTCCTGATATTTGGACAAAATTATCTAGTGTTTTTAGTAGATTAGGAGTGGATATATGGGGATGAGACAAAAATATGAGAATGTCATCCGCAAAGAGACATAGTTTATGGTGATAACCATCTAGTTCGATACCTTTAATGACAGGATTGGTTCTAATAAGGTGTGCCAGGGGTTCTATTGTTAGGGCAAAAAGTAGAGGGGAAAGAGAGCATCCTTGTCTAGTGCCTCTTTTGATATCAATCGTTGTTGACTTGTAGCCTGCATATTTGATATATGCTCTAGGATTATTGTATAAGGATGAGACCCAGGTTAAAAAATTGTTTCCAAATCCCCATTTACCAAGGACATATTCCATATAAGGCCACGTAACCAAATCGAATGCTTTCCTTATGTCAGTGCTATAGGATTTCAATCCATGGGGCCGTATTGTGTTACCAATAGTTTGTTTGGTGACTGTGTTCCCAATTGCCCTGAGATCATTCACAAGCTCCTCCCCTGTAGTTCTGAGCTGATCCCTCACTTTTCTCACAATCATCTTTACCTCATGAGGTGAAACCTTGCACGTAGCTCCAGGCTGAGGGCGATTGATGATTATTTTGTATTTTTTCCATTTGCGAATAATTGCTCCAAAAGTTGTCTCCTTCTCACCAAGCTTCTTGCTGATGGTATTGTTGCCCATTCCAGCCATGTGCAGGTCGACAAGCTCCGACGTCCTTTGACAGCTCTTTGGTCTTGCCCATGATGGTGAGGTTTGAATGGAAGAAAGAGATTTTGTGGACAGGTTTCTTTTATACACATAACGAGATGTCGTTAGGAGCATCTTCTTAAATTGACAGGACTAATCTGTGTACATGAGCACATACTGTAGCCAGTCTGTGGGAGCCAGTATTATTGTTGGTTGGTAGGGGGATCAAATACTTATTTTACTCACTGAACTGCAACTTAATTTATAACATTTGTATTGTGTTTTTTTTGGGATTTTTGGTTGATATTCTGTCTCTATCATTTAAAATACACATATAATAACAATTATAGACTCTTAATTTCTTTTTAAGTGGTCAAATTTACAAAATCTGCAGGGGATCATATAATTATTTTCGCCACTGTGTATATATATATGATTACATGTGCATAGAGAATTTTTTATTATTATTTTCAATGCAAAATATTCTTCAACAGGTTACATCAAACCACCCACAGCTGGGTGAGTGGGGGCCCTTTATTTAAAAAAAAAACCCTTTAATGATTAAATGATGTGGGATTGCCCTTACAAATGTAACCTGACCCGTATCCAGTTATCCAGCCTGTATGGCCAGGAAAAAGGATGAAAGCGAGCATGCAGCCCCCCCTTCTCCCCTCTCGCCAAATGCTGGTCAACATTGTGTCCTGCCCCCAAATAGCACCTTGTCCCTCATATAGCAATAATTAAATAAAAGTGATCTTGCACAATTCCACTAGTTTTATTCTGTGTATAACATCCTAATCCAAAACAATATATCCAAACCAATCAATACCATACCATCCAATTATCAATATGTAGGTAGATAAATAAATACAGTCCTTCTGAGTTGAACTTCCACCAATAAATGTTTATTGGTGGAAGTTCAACTCAGAAGGACTTTATTTATTTATCTATCTACACATCGATAATCAGACTTTCCTGTTTTATCAATTGGTTTATTAACCATTCATAATATTGATTGGTTTGGATATATTGTTTTGGATTAGGATATTATACACAGAGTAACACTAGAGGAATTGCGCAAGATCACATTTATTTATTGCTATTTGAGTGTAATGTGAACACCTTGTTTTTGCAGCATTTCTATCACCATTTATTGTTGTAGTCACATATATATTTTTGTTTTTCGAATAATCACATTTACCTGATTGCGCAGGGGACCACTTATACCTTGTCCCTCCTGTTGAGAAGACAGTCTGTTTACCTTTGCTAAATCAACCCCTGACTCTTTTGCAATGAAAAAAAAAAATGTTTGCCTTTTTTTAATTAATTTTTTTTTTTTTTGACAAATTACTTTTCAAATATAGGTTGCAAAGTGTTGTTAAGTTTTGATATTTTAAGAAAAGATATTTTGCCTTTTTGACTATCAATGAGATGGCAGCTAGGTTATAGTTTAACTAACTGTATTTAAACATAGGTGGAGTCAGAGAGAAATAAAGATAAAATTGTATATACTCTCTCACACAATGCATACCTTGCCCTGTGCAACCTGCTGCTTCATCTTATCTGTCAGTGCTGCTCCTTTACTAGAACAGAACTTGGGTATGTACACACAG
Source organism: Aquarana catesbeiana (assembly GCF_042186555.1). Taxonomy (NCBI): domain Eukaryota; kingdom Metazoa; phylum Chordata; class Amphibia; order Anura; family Ranidae; genus Aquarana; species Aquarana catesbeiana. The sequence goes on along the minus strand of NC_133328.1, from coordinate 411,972,904 downwards.
AGTGCTTAAGTCATGATTTGTCTTCTACTTTTTTATGTTTAATTATGTAAAAACCTACAGTGTTAATTGGGTTCTCAATTCTTTTAAACAAAAGGCAGTAGCACACTTTTGCACCTGAGAATTAAATAAGCTGCAATGTCACAGAAAATAGTGTCTATTAAATTTATTTATTTAACTTGCAAATACTTTGATGATTAGATACTTTGTATGGCACATTGTACTTTAAAACAGTTCCAAATGTCACTGTGTTTAGGCTCACCATTTTTATCAGACGGTGGTGTTTTTATAATGATCTATTGTTTTACACTTTTAAAAGGCACTGGAGTGGTGATTATATGTAAAGAGAATAGTAAAAAATACGTTAAAGTACATAAGTAACATAAAACTACTGAATTGTTTGTAATATAACCATGAAAGAACATATATTTCTTTACTGTATTACTATATACTATTTTGCACTACATGATATTGTATTGAATTGTATTATAATACCATATTATATTTTTTTATTCATGGCACAGGCAAAAATCACTGGTATCTATAATCCCCTATATGACCAGAAACACTAATACTGTATTTTATATGGCTTCAATGCACAATTTGAGAATAATCAGTACTAAATCACCTTATACAAGTGTATTCTGTATATAAATACTGTATTTTTGTTATAGACAAGCACATCTGCAGCAATTGCCCTGTAAATTAGAAATACTGGAGATCAACCACAGGGAAAATCACAGGAAATATTGGAGTTAGCACTATGTAGGATTTCCCTATACAGGTACTCCTCACTTAACGACCAGGTTCTGTTTCAATGACCAGGTCATTAAACGAATTGATTGTAAAATGAGGAATTACAAGTAATTATTATTTTAAGCATTCTTAACTACTGTACTGTATTGTGAAAAAAAGGTCTAAACACAAAACTCCAGCTCAATAACGTTGTTTTAATTTGCATAAGTAGAGAACAAAAATGAAAATTCTGTACTGTACTGTACAATACAATGATGTATAGCGTGACGTTAAGGTGGGGAGAGACTATCGTAAGTTTGAGTGGTTGTTAAACAGGTAAGTCGTTAAACGAGGAGTATCTGTAGTTATTATTATTTATGTTGCATTTTAAAGTGTCAGGTTCTTTGCCTAGTTACATTTAAAAATACATTTCATGCATTTTAATAAGTCATATTGGTTCTCTATTTTTTTTCTTTTACATCTGTCTAAAAGTAAGCTTTAAAACTTTAACCGAAACACATGCATTGCATCTAAAGCGATAATCTTCAATGCTGAGTTGTCACTTGGTTAGGAATAGAGGGGAAATCTTCCGAAGGGGACTTTGGCCCCGTAGCAACTGTCTTAAACTGTCTTAGAGAGGAAAGACTGTCAGGGGTTTTAATCTACCCATACTCTTGGCCTTATAGATACTTTAACCTGTATTCTAGTCCTTAGTCCCTGTCACGGAACGTCCCACACTCCGCTTGAGTGCTTCCGTCATATACCGCTTCCTAAGTTCTGGAACACGAGTCCAATGGATCTGGCTATAGGAACCCCAAGAACTAGACAACACCAGTCTTGGAGTACATCAGAACTAACTTTTTATTTGAGATCTCACAGACATTTATACAGCAGGGATGACTCAAAGCTAACCTAATTAACATGAGCTAATTTACTACAAAATGTACCCAGACCAGATGACAGACTTGTGGGCACCGAGCTTCACACATTAATATAAACACAATAGCTGGAGCTAATTACAATTAACAATACAAACAACAATCTACCCCCTCCTCAGCCTAGACCATTCGTCTCCTAGCCAGTGCTGGTGGCTAATGTGATCAGCTCTCTCAATTAACATAAACACAGGTTGATGACACCAGCATCTCCTCACAGGATGTGTCCCAACAGAATGAATCAGTCTTTTAAGCAGGGGGCTGCTGGAGGAATCCCCCCTCCCTCTTCAGGGACACAAATCTACAGTAAGGAGTCCCCATACAATATATACATATATACACGACTGAGTCCGATTAGTACAGTACAGCCTGGATTTCTCATTCACCTCACAAAGAGTATTGTTCCATTGAAAATCCAGGGCCCATAATCAAAAGGCAACAGGCTTGCATACAGTCCTCTCCAACAGCCTCTGTTCTGGCTAGGTCTGTCACAGTCCCTAATCCTGACATAAAACTAAAAGGTTAACTAGTGACCCTTGGTCTACAAATTACAGAACGGCACTAAATGGATTAGTGTGACAAACAGTTCTCATTGAGAACAGCATGAGCTGAAATACTTGCATACGTGCAACATTGAACATTTTCACCAAGAACATGGATTGGCTTATAATGGATGATTAATAACACATTAGTAAATAGAAAATGGTTCATTCTCAGGAATTTCCAACAAAAGGCCATTAAAAAATCAAATGTGTTAGAAGGATGATTTAAAATCTCAGATCACAGAACATTTTTTCTTTTTCCTATATTACACAAAAAGCATGATTCTCACTTAATTGGAAAATAATAACTTTGTAAATTAGTACATTAAAAAAACAATATAACATTTTTTTTTCTTTTATTAAATTAAAATAGATTTTGAGGGAGGGAGACTTTTTTATGCTGCACATGCATATGCTGTATGTGACTGTTTGTCACTATCTGCACATTTTCAGGGAAAATGGTTGCATGAATTTTTCAATGAAATGCTTGCCAGCAGGAAACATGTCTAAAGAGCGCAAATGATGCTTCTCCGATACTGAGCCAAGACTGGTTGCACACATGTGCATTGTCTGTATGTGGGATTTTTGTTTTTAGTTAGGTTCTTGAGAGCATGTCTTGGTATGTGTTATGTTATATAAGGGCATCATGACTTTTAAAGGGTCTGTTTATTATTTTTTTCACACATGATTCATATAACTTTCACCCAGGATTCACCCATTTTTCCAATTTAATCCAAAATACAAAAATATGTGTGTGTGTGTGTGTGTATAGGGGAGAGTTCCCTTAAATAGAGAAGCTGATATTATTAATTTCAACATAACAACACACCTGTAAGCCTAATAAATAACATAAAAATAAGTCTAAAATCCCTGTTTGCATTTTTTGTTTTGTTTTTGGTAAAGACAGGCACACTCTGGACTAAGCTATTGTGACTGTAGAAATGTGTGCTTGATTTAAATGACGTTGTGTATTCATAGTTTCAAGCAAGGAAGGAATGTTTAGTTATAGACAATGAAGTTGAAGCATTTACTCCTGCTATACAAATTAGACATGTGCATTCGTTTTCGTCTAAATGCATTTTCGTCTGAATTTCAGGTATTTTCGTTATCGTTTTAACAAACAATAACGAAAGCGCAGAATACGAAAACCGAAAGATCCCACATAAACAAATGCTTTATTTTCGTTTTCATTGCAACAACAGTTATATAGGAGATTCGACATGACACTGACAATAACAATCTGTGTCTATTGAACCTGTGGTCGAATGTGCCTAACCTTAACTTTATCAGTCCAAGATTATTCTACATAGAGAGAAAAGATTTGACATAGAGAGAAAAGATCGCTGCTGGAATTGGGTGGGGGAGGTAAAATAACAATAATGATGATGATGAATGTTATTGGCCGATTGTAACCAAAGAGGAGGGGCAGTAAAATAGCTAGAACTAAGTACACACGTACAGCCAACTTACTTTCACTTACGATTTGCTAGCAGAGAGAGACACACGCACGCTGAATCATTTCAGAAGACAATTAATCTTAGCTGGTCCGTTTGTCAGAGAACCTGAATTATTTAGCAATTAAGCATAAGCACAGCAGCAGAACAATAGTGAAGCAAGCTACAGCTCAACTTAACTTTTTCATAATAATCTGCTGCTATTGTGTTAGTGTTGTGAACTTGATAGTGATACTAGTGTTGCTAGTGTTGTGATAGCCTCAAAGGCTGCCCGTGTTGTGGGGGGGATTTATTATTATAGATTCTATATTATAATGCCATATCAATATCTGACACAACGTCGGATGTCGCGCCTGCCATTGCACTTGGAGATTGAGAAACTAATGTGAAAGTTGGCTGACTGTTGGCGTAGAGTAGACCATTCAACATGAACGACGAAGATTCGACAAAGCAATGAAAAACATACAAAACGTCGAATCTTTGGCTTAAAAATAAATTTATTTTGTCACTCCCGAAATTCGTTTTTATTTATTTTGTTTTTCGTTAAAAATTGCATTAGTCCGAAAATCCAAATTAATTAAGGTCGAATCTGTCATTGAAGGCTTATGGTGTCTGTCGAAAGTTCTAAGAAGATTCGACGGAGCAGCTAAACTGTACGACGCTGCAATCGTACATTTCAGGTCAAATGCATCCGCCCATAGGCTATAGAAACATTCTAATGTTGGTTGACTAGTAAAATAATTAATAAATATAATTATTACTAGTCATACAACATTAGAATTCTACTACAGCTAGCTTGTAGGCGGAAAATTCAACCGGAAATGTACGATTGCGGCGTCGTACAGTTTAGCTGCTCCGTTCGAATCTTCTTTGAACATTCGACAGACACCATAAGCCTTCAATGACAGATTCGACCTTAATTAATTTGGATTTTCGGACTAATGCAATTTTTAACGAAAAACAAAATAAATAAAAACGAATTTCGGGAGTAACAAAATAAATTTATTTTTCGGACGAAAACGAAATTACGAAATGAAATATTTCAGTGTGCATATGTCTAATACAAATACGCTGTATGTGGTGATTATGCATTGTTTGCACAAAGAAGAATACAGCAACAGAAGGTAGAGGACTTGTTCTTTTCCATTTTTTTCTCTCTTATGCCACGTAGACACGACCTGTTTTGCCATCGGAATAAACTCTGTTGGTTTTTCTGACGGAGTTCCGACGGAATTCCGCTCAAGCTGTCTTGCATACACACAATCACACCAAATTCCGACCGTTCAGAACGATGTGACGTACACCACTTACGACGGGACTAAAAAAAGGAAGTTCAAGAGCCAGTAGCCAATAGCTTCCGTCTCGTACTTACTTCAGAGCATGGATTTGTTTTTGGACTGTCGGAACAGCATACAGATGAGCGGTTTTACCGATAGTAATTAGTTACGTCGGAAAAATGTAAAACATGTTTTATATCTAAGTCCGTCGGAATTTTCGACGGGAAAAGTCCGATGGGGCATACACACGATCGGAATATACGATCAAAAGCTCCCATCGGACTCTTTCTGTTGGAAATTCTGCTCGTGTGTACGCGGCATAAGAAACCAAAACATCACCTTATTAGTTTCAAATATAATACAGACAAACAGGCAGAGTATATAACCTGCAAACAAGGTGGCAATATTATCTTTTCCTCATGTTCTGAATTCCTGGGAGAACAGCATTTGTTATATCAGTGACATACACAACAAAGGATAATAGCACTGCTGAGCACACATTGTAAGTAACCAGGTGTAATATAAATTGTATGGAATGTAAATAATATATATACAGGAAATTATGAGAAGAAATAAAGATACAAAATGAATTAAATGTAAAGTACAATATGCTGGTTTAAACCAGTACAGTGTGTAGCATCTTATGCAATATACACTTTCAATAAAATGGTCACAGGTGACCAGGCACTATATAATAAACAGCTACAGGGGGCAGCACAGCAGCTAAGTGGTTTCCACTTTTGCCTGACAGCACTAAGGTCAACGGTTCGAATCTCAACCATGACGCTACCTACCTGGAGTTTGCATGTTCTTCCTGTGCCTGTGTGGGTTTCCTCCAAGTACTCCGGTTTCCTCCCACACTTCAAAATCATGCAGGTAGGTTATTTGGCACTTGTCTAAATTGGCTCCAGTATGTGAACGAGGGACCATAGACTGTAAGCTCCTTGAGAGCAGGGGCTGATATAAATGTACAATATATATGTAAACTGACGGTGCTATATACAGTAAGTGCCTGTAATAAATAAATATTCTACTAAAAGTCCAGTGCTGCTGAGTGGCCAGAGAAATACTGTACAAAAGAGAAGAAAAAAAGTGCACGCAAAGAGTATAGTGTATTAGGTTAAAAACAATTGGTGTTTATTTTATAAAAAATAAGTATTGCACTTACAAGCAGCTCAAGGAGCAGAGCATTGAATATCCCAGAGAAGCAGATAAGTCACTTTGATATGCCATTGGAAGCTGGTCCATAGAGCTTCACTGAGCTCCAGTCAGGGAGAAGTACTGCAGAAGCTGGGATCGCAGCCATGCACAGAGAACATTGTTGCTATGAGAGGGAGCCTGCTCGTCTGGAACAGATCCTTGCGAGAAGGTGCTGGGGCACATTTCTGAGAGCAGAAAAAAGAGGATCTGTTCGGGGCGAGCAGGCTCCCTCTGATAGCAGCAGTGTTCTTTGTGCAGCCTGTTGATCCCAGCTTCTGCAGTGCTTCTCCCTGGCCAGAGCTTGGTGAATCTCCCTGAGAACTGCCTTCCCAATATGAACACATTAGGGCCAATTTAGTTGGGAGCCAATTATGCTACAAGCATATCTCTGGAGTGGAGAAGGAAACCCATGACAGCACAGGGTAAACATGCAAACTATGCAGATAGTGTCCTGAATGGGATTTAAATAGAGGAACCCAGTGCTGCATAGCAATACGCTAACCACTGTGCAACTGTACTGCTCAGGGCAGTCTTTAGCGGGGCAAAAGGGGCAGCTGCACAGGGTCCTGTCATTGTTGGGGGGCCCTGCGCTGCCCGCCTCTTGAGCCCCGCGCTGCCCGCCGGAGTTCGGCCACCTCCGGTGCTGGTCGCATGCTGGCTGCTTGATAATGCCACTTGGAAATACAGAAGCGCTGCTTCTGTATTTCCAAGTGACAGTTCTCCTCTCCCGGCGGCCGCTCTGATCATTCTTTACACACACGCTCTATGAGAGCAGAGGAAGAAGGGGGCGGGGAATCTGCACAGGGGAAGCTGCCTCAAACTGCCATTCTGCACGGACATTGGAGGACAACATGCTGAGCCTGTGAGTAGCGAAAACTCTGTACTGGAATGGGGGCTTTGAGGGAGGAGAGTTTTGCATTGTAGTTGGGGGAAGAGTGGAGTGTGGAGCTCTGTACTGGAATCTGAAGGGGAGGAGAGCCGTGCATCCCTGCACCCACCTCACCCCCTGCACCCACCTCACCAAGTGTACTCTGAACCCACCTCACCCCCTACACCCACCTCACCACCTGTACTCTGAACCCACCTCACCAAGTGTACTCTGCACCAACCTCACCACCTGTACTCTGAACCCACCTCACCCCCTACACCCACCTCACCACCTGTACTCTGAACCCACCTCACCAAGTGTACTCTGCACCCTCCTCACCACCTGTACTTTGCACCCACCTCACCAAGTGTACTCTGCACCCACCTCACCACCTGTACTCTGAACCCACCTCACCAAGTGTACTCTGCACCCACCTCACCCCCTGCACCCACCTCACCACCTGTACTCTGCACCCACCTCACCCCCTGCACCCACCTCACCACCTGTACTCTGCACCCACCTCACCCCCCTGCACCCTCCTCACCACCTTTACTCTGCACCCACCTCACCAAGTGTACTCTGCACCCACCTCACCACGTGTACTCTGCACCCACCTCACCCCCTGCACCCACCTCACTACCTGTACTCTGCACCCACCTCACCCCCTGCACCCACCTCACCACCTGTACTCTGCACCCACCTCACCCCCTGCACCCACCTCACCACCTGTACTCTGCACCCACCTCACCCCCTGCACCCACCTCACCACCTGTACTCTGCACCCACCTCACCACCTGCACCCTCCTCACCACCTTTACTCTGCACCCACCTCACCAAGTGTACTCTGCACCCACCTCACCACCTGTACTCTGCACCCACGTCACCCCCTGCACCCTCCTCACCACCTGTACTCTGCACCCACCTCACCAAGTGTACTCTGCACCCACCTCACCACCTGTACTCTGCACCCACCTCACCCCCTGCACCCACCTCACCACCTGTACTCTGCACCCACCTCACCCCCTGCACCCACCTCACCACCTGTACTCTGAACCCACCTCACCCCCTGCACCCACCTCACCACCTGTACTCTGCACCCACCTCACCCCCTGCACCCACCTCACCACCTGTACTTTGCACCCACCTCACCCCCTGCACCCTCCTCACCACCTTTCCTCTGCACCCACCTCACCACCTGTACTCTGCACCCACCTCACCCCCTGCACCCTCCTCACCACCTGTACTCTGCACCCACCTCACCAAGTGTACTCTGCACCCACCTCACCATCTGTACTCTGCACCCACCTCACCAAGTGTACTCTGCACCCACCTCACCACCTGTACTCTGCACCCACCTCACCCCCTGCACCCACCTCACCACCTGTACTCTGCACCCACTTCACCCCCTGCACCCACCTCACCACCTGTACTCTGCACCCACCTCACCCCCTGCACCCACCTCACCACCTGTACTCTGCACCCACCTCACCCCCTGCACCCACCTCACCACCTGTACTCTGCACCCACCTCACCTCCTGCACCCACCTCACCACCTGTACTCTGCACCCACCTCACCCCCTGCACCCTACTCACCACCTGTACTCTGCACCCACCTCAGCAAGTATACTCTGCACCCACCTCACCACCTGTACTCTGCACCCACCTCACCCCCTGCACCCTCCTCACCACCTGTACTCGGCACCCACCTCACCAAGTGTACTCTGCACCCACCTCACCACCTGTACTCTGCACCCACCTCACCACCTGTACTTTGTACCCACCTCACCAAGTGTACTCTGCAACCACCTCACCCCCTGCACCCACCTCGCCACCTGTACTCTGCACCCACCTCACCAAGTGTACTCTGCACCCACCTCACCCTCTGCACCCACCTCACCACCTGTACTCTGCACCCACCTCACCAAGTGTACTCTGCACCCAACAACTGTACTCTGCACCCACCTTACCAAGTGTACTCTGCACCCACCTCACCCCCTGCACCCACCTCACCACCTGTACTCTGCACCCACCTCACCAAGTGTACTCTGCACCCACCTCACCACCTGTACTCTGCACCCACCTCACCAAGTGTACTCTGCACCCACCTCACCACCTGTACTCTGCACCCACCTCACCAAGTGTACACTGCATCCACCTCACCCCCTGCACCCACCTCACCACCTGTACTCTGCACCCACCTCACCCCCTGCACCCTCCTCACCACCTGTACTCTGCACCCACCTCACCCCCAGCACCCACCTCACCACCTGTACTCTGCACCCACCTCACCCCCTGCACCCACCTCACCACCTGTACTCTGCACCCACCTCACCCCCTGCACCCACCTCACCACCTGTACTCTGCACCCACCTCACCCCCTGCACCCTCCTCACCACCTGTACTCTGCACCCACCTCACCAAGTGTACTCTGCACCCACCTCACCACCTGTACTCTGCACCCACCTCACCCCCTGCACCCACCTCACCACCTGTACTCTGCACCCACCTCACCCCCTGCACCCACCTCACCACCTGTACTCTGCACCCACCTCACCCCCTGAACCCACCTCACCACCTGTATTCTGCACCCACCTCACCCCCCTGCACCCACCTCACCACCTTTACTCTGCACCCACCTCACCGCCTGCACCCACCTCACCACCTGTACTCTGCACCCACCTCACCCCCTGCACCCTCCTCACCACCTTTACTCTGCACCCACCTCACCAAGTGTACTCTGCACCCACCTCACCACCTGTACTCTGCACCCACCTCACCCCCTGCACCCTCCTCACCACCTGTACTCTGCACCCACCTCACCAAGTGTACTCTGCACCCACCTCACCACCTGTACTCTGCACCCACCTCACCAAGTGTACTCTACACCCACCTCACCACCTGTACTCTGCACCCACCTCACCCCCTGCACCAACCTCACCAACTGTACTCTGCACCCACCTCACCCCCTGCACCCACCTCACCACCTGTACTCTGAACCCACCTCACCCCCTGCACCCACCTCACCACCTGTACTCTGCACCCACCTCACCCCCTGCACCCACCTCACCACCTGTACTCTGCCCCCACCTCACCCCCTGCACCCTCCTCACCACCTTTACTCTGCACCCACCTCACCAAGTGTACTCTGCACCCACCTCACCACCTGTACTCAGCACCCACCTCACCCCCTGCACCCTCCTCACCACCTGTACTCTGCACCCACCTCACCAAGTGTACTCTGCACCCACCTCACCACCTGTACTCTGCACCCACCTCACCAAGTGTACTCTGCATCCACCTCACCACCTGTACTCTGCACCCACCTCACCCCCTGCACCCACCTCACCACCTGTACTCTGCACCCACCTCACCCCCTGCACCCACCTCACCACCTGTACTCTGCACCCACCTCACCCCCTGCACCCACCTCACCACCTGTACTCTGCACCCACCTCACCACCTGTACTCTGCATCCACCTCACCGCCTGCACCCACCTCACCACCTGTACTCTGCACCCACCTCACCGCCTGCACCCACCTCACCACCTGTACTCTGCACCCACCTCACCCCCTGCACCCTCCTCACCACCTTTACTCTGCACCCACCTCACAAAGTGTACTCTGCACCCACCTCACCACCTGTACTCTGCACCCACCTCACCAAGTGTACTCTGCACCCTCCTCACCACCTGTACTCTGCACCCACCTCACCAAGTGTACTCTGCACCCACCTCACCAACTGTACTCTGCACCCACCTCACCAAGTGTACTCTGCACCCACCTCACCACCTGTACTCTGCACCCACCTCACCCCCTGCACCCACCTCACCACCTGTACTCTGCACCCACCTCACCCCCTGCACCCACCTCACCACCTGTACTCTGAACCCACCTCACCCCCTGCACCCACCTCACCACCTATACTCTGCACCCACCTCACCCCCCGAACCCACCTCACCACCTGTACTCTGCCCCCACCTCACCCCCTGCACCCTCCTCACCACCTTTACTCTGCACCCACCTCACCAAGTGTACTCTGCACCCACCTCACCACCTGTACTCTGCACCCACCTCACCCCCTGCACCCTCCTCACCACCTGTACTCTGCACCCACCTCACCAAGTGTACTCTGCACCCACCTCACCACCTGTACTCTGCACCCACCTCACCAAGTGTACTCTGCACCCACCTCACCACCTGTACTCTGCACCCACCTCACCCCCTGCACCCACCTCACCACCTGTACTCTGCACCCACCTCACCCCCTGCACCCACCTCACCACCTGTACTCTGCACCCACCTCACCCCCTGCACCCACCTCACCACCTGTACTCTGAACCCACCTCACCCCCTGCACCCACCTCACCACCTGTACTCTGCACCCACCTCACCCCCTACACCCACCTCACCACCTGTACTCTGCCCCCACCTCACCCCCTGCACCCTACTCACCACCTTTACTCTGCACCCACCTCACCAAGTGTACTCTGCACCCACCTCACCACCTGTACTCTGCACCCACCTCACCCCCTGCACCCTCCTCACCACCTGTACTCTGCACCCACCTCACCAAGTGTACTCTGCACCCACCTCACCACCTGTACTCTGCACCCACCTCACCCCCTGCACCCACCTCACCACCTGTACTCTGCACCCACCTCACCCCCTGCACCCACCTCACCACCTGTACTCTGCACCCACCTCACCACCTGTACTCTGCACCCACCTCACTTCCTGCACCCACCTCACCACCTTTACTCTGCACCCACCTCACCGCCTGCACCCACCTCACCACCTGTACTCTGCACCCACCTCACCCCCTGCACCCTCCTCACCACCTTTACTCTGCACCCACCTCACCACCTGTACTCTGCACCCACCTCACCAAGTGTACTCTGCACCCTCCTCACCACCTGTACTCTGCACCCACCGGACCAAGTGTACTCTGCACCCACCTCACCAACTGTACTCTGCACCCACCTCACCAACTGTACTCTGCACCCACCTCACCAAGTGTACTCTGCACCCACCTCACCACCTGTACTCTGCACCCACCTCACCCCCCGCTCCCACCTCACCACCTGTACTCTGCACCCACCTCACCCCCTGCACCCACCTCACCACCTGTACTCTGAACCCACCTCACCCCCTGCACCCACCTCACCACCTGTACTCTGCACCCACCTCACCCCCTGAACCCACCTCACCACCTGTACTCTGCCCCCACCTCACCCCCTGCACCCTCCTCACCACCTTTACTCTGCACCCACCTCACCAAGTGTACTCTGCACCCACCTCACCACCTGTACTCTGCACCCACCTCACCCCCTGCACCCTCCTCACCACCTGTACTCTGCACCCACCTCACCCCCAGCACCCACCTCACCACCTGTACTCTGCACCCACCTCACCCCCTGCACCCTCCTCACCACCTTTACTCTGCACCCACCTCACCAAGTGTACTCTGCACCCACCTCACCCCCTGCACCCTCCTCACCACCTGTACTCTGCACCCACCTCACCAAGTGTACTCTGCACCCACCTCACCAGCTGTACTCTGCACCCACCTCACCAAGTGTACTCTGCACCCACCTCACCACCTGTACTCTGCACCCACCTCACCCCCTGCACCCACCTCACCACCTGTACTCTGCACCCACCTCACCCCCTGCACCCACCTCACCACCTGTACTCTGAACCCACCTCACCCCCTGCACCCACCTCACCACCTGTACTCTGCACCCACCTCACCCCCTGCACCCACCTCACCACCTGTACTCTGCACCCACCTCACCCCCTGCACCCACCTCACCAAGTGTACTCTGCACCCACCTCACCAAGTGTACTCTGCACCCACCTCACCACCTGTACTCTGCACCCACCTCACCCCCTGCACCCTCCTCACCACCTGTACTCTGCACCCACCTCACCAAGTGTACTCTGCACCCACCTCACCACCTGTACTCTGCACCCACCTCACCCCCTGCACCCACCTCACCACCTGTACTCTGCACCCACCTCAGCCCCTGCACCCACCTCACCACCTGTACTCTGCACCCACCTCACCCCCTGCACCCACCTCACCACCTGTACTCTGCACCCACCTCACCACCTGTACTCTGCACCCACCTCACCTCCTGCACCCACCTCACCACCTGTACTCTGCACCCACCTCACCCCCTGCACCCTCCTCACCACCTGTACTCTGCACCCACCTCACCAAGTGTACTCTGCACCCACCTCACCACCTGTACTCTGCACCCACCTCACCCCCTGCACCCTCCTCACCACCTGTACTCTGAACCCACCTCACCAAGTGTACTCTGCACCCACCTCACCACCTGTACTCTGCACCCACCTCACCAAGTGTACGCTGCACCCACCTCACCACCTGTACTCTGCACCCACCTCACCAAGTGTACTCTGCACCCATCTCACCCCCTGCACCCTCCTCACCACCTGTACTCTGCACCCACCTCACCAAGTGTACTCTGCACCCACCTCACCACCTGTACTCTGCACCCACCTCACCACCTGTACTTTGCACCCACCTCACCAAGTGTACTCTGCAACCACCTCACCCCCTGCACCCACCTCACCTCCTGTACTCTGCACCCACCTCACCAAGTGTACTCTGCACCCACCTCACCCACTGCACCCACCTCACCACCTGTACTCTTCACCCACCTCACCAAGTGTACTCTGCACCCACCTCACCCCCTGCACCCACCTCACCACCTGTACTCTGCACCCACCTCACCAAGTGTACTCTGCACCCACCTCACCAAGTGTACTCTGCACCCACCTCACCCCCTGCACCCACCTCACCACCTATACTCTGCACCCACCTCACCAAGTGTACTCTGCACCCACCTCACCCCCTGCACCCACCTCACCACCTGTACTCTGCACCCACCTCACCAAGTGTTCTCTGCACCCACCTCACCCCCTGCACCCACCTCACCACCTGTACTCTGCACCCACCTCACCAAGTGTACTCTTCACCCACCTCACCCCCTGCACCCACCTCACCACCTGTACTCTGCACCCACCTCACCAAGTGTACTCTGCACCCACCTTCCCCCCTGCACCCACCTCACCACCTGTACTCTGCACCCACTTCACCAAGTGTACTCTGCACCCACCTCACCAAGTGTACTCTGCACCCACCTCACGCCCTTCACCCACCTCACCACCTGTACTCTGCACCCACCTCACCAAGTGTACTCTGCACCCACCTCACCACCTGTACTCTGCACCCACCTCACCACCTGTACTCTGCACAAACCGCACCAAGTGTACTCTGCAACCACCTCACCCCCTGCACCCACCTCACCACCTGTACTCTGCACCCACCTCACCAAGTGTGCTCTGCACCCACCTCACCCCCTGCACCCACCTCACCACCTGTACTCTGCCCCCACCTCACCACCTGCACCCACCTCACCAAGTGTACTCTGCACCTACCTCACCCCCTGCACCCACCTCACCCCCTGCACCCACCTCACCACTTGTACTCTGCACCCACCTCACCAAGTGTACTCTGCACCCACCTCACCAAGTGTACTCTGCACCCACCTCACCCCCTGCACCCACCTCACCACCTGTACTCTGCACCCACCTCACCAAGTGTACTCTGCACCCACCTCACCCCCTGCACCCACCTCACCACCTGTACTCTGCACCCACCTCACCAAGTGTACTTTGCACCCACCTCACCAAGTGTACTCTGCACCCACCTCACCCCCTGTACTCTGCACCCACCTCACCAAGTGTACTCTGCACCCACCTCACCAAGTGTTCTCTGCACCCACCTCACCCCCTGCACCCTCCTCACCACCTGTACTCTGCACCCACCTCACCAAGTGTACTCTGCACCTACCTCACCACCTGTACTCTGCACCCACCTCACCACCTGTACTCTGCACCCACCTCACCAAGTGTAATCTGCAACCACCTCATCCCCTGCACCCACCTCACCCCCTGTACTCTGCACCCACCTCACCCCCTGCACCCACCTCACCACCTGTACTCTGAACCCACCTCACCCCCTGCACTCACCTCACCACCTGTACTCTGCACCCACCTCACCCCCTGCACCCTCCTCACCACCTGTACTCTGCACCCACCTCACCAAGTGTACTCTGCACCCACCTCACTACCTGTACTCTGCACCCACCTCACCAAGTGTACTCTGCACCCACCTCACCACCTGTACTCTGCACCCACCTCACCAAGTGTACTCTGCACCCACCTCACCACCTGTACTCTGCACCCACCTCACCCCCTGCACCCACCTCACCACCTGTACTCTGCACACACCTCACCCCCTGCACCCACCTCACCACCTGTACTCTGCACCCACCTCACCCCCTGCACCCACCTCACCACCTGTACCCTGCACCCACCTCACCCCCTGCACCCACCTCACCACCTGTACTCTGCACCCACCTCACCTCCTGCACCCACCTCACCACCTGTACTCTGCACCCACCTCACCCCCTGCACCCTCCTCACCACCTGTACTCTGCACCCACCTCACCAAGTGTACTCTGCACCCACCTCACCACCTGTACTCTGCACCCACCTAACCCCCTGCACCCTCCTCACCACCTGTAATCTGCACCCACCTCACCAAGTGTACTCTGCACCCACCTCACCACCTGTACTCTGCACCCACCTCACCAAGTGTATTCTGCACCCACCTCACCACCTGTACTCTGCACCCACCTCACCAAGTGTACTCTGCACCCATCTCACCCCCTGCACCCTCCTCACCACCTGTACTCTGCACCCACCTCACCAAGTGTACTCTGCACCCACCTCACCACCAGTACTCTGCACCCACCTCACCACCTGTACTTTGCACCCACCTCACCAAGTGTACTCTGCAACCACCTCACCCCCTGCACCCACCTCACCACCTGTACTCTGCACCCAACTCACCAAGTGTACTCTGCACCCACCTCACCCACTGCACCCACCTCACCACCTGTACTCTTCACCCACCTCACCAAGTGTACTCTGCACCCACCTCACCCTCTGCACCCACCTCACCACCTGTACTCTGCACCCACCTCACCACCTGTACTCTGCACCCACCTCACCAAGTGTACTTTGCACCCACCTCACCAAGTGTACTCTGCACCCACCTCACCCCCTGCACCCACCTCACCACCTGTACTCTGCTCCCACCTCACCAAGTGTACTCTGCACCCACCTCACCACCTGTACTCTGCACCCACCTCACCATGTGTACTCTGCATCCACCTCACCCCCTGCACCCACCTCACCACCTGTACTCTGCACCCACCTCACCAAGTGTACTCTGCACCCACCTCACCACCTGTACTCTGCACCCACCTCACCAAGTGTACTCTGCACCCACCTCACCACCTGTACTCTGCACCCACCTCACCCCCTGCACCCACCTCACCACCTGTACTCTGCACCCACCTCACCCCCTGCACCCACCTCACCAGCTGTACTCTGCACCCACCTCACCCCCTGCACCCACCTCACCACCTGTACTCTGCACCCATCTCACCCCCTGCACCCACCTCACCACCTGTACTCTGCACCCACCTCACCTCCTGCACCCACCTCATCACCTGTACTCTGCACCCACCTCAGCCCCTGCACCCTCCTCACCACCTGTACTCTGCACCCACCTCACCAAGTGTACTCTGCACCCACCTCACCACCTGTACTCTGCACCCACCTAACCCCCTGCACCCTCCTCACCACCTGTACTCTGCACCCACCTCACCAAGTGTACTCTGCACCCATCTCACCCCCTGCACCCTCCTCACCACCTGTACTCTGCACCCACCTCACCACCTGTACTTTGCACCCACCTCACCAAGTGTACTCTGCAACCACCTCACCCCCTGCACCCACCTCACCACCTGTACTCTGCACCCACCTCACCAAGTGTACTCTGCACCCACCTCACCCACTGCACCCACCTCACCACCTGTACTCTTCACCCACCTCACCAAGTGTACTCTGCACCCACCTCACCCTCTGCACCCACCTCACCACCTGTACTCTGCACCCACCTCACCACCTGTGCTCTGCACCCACCTCACCAAGTGTACTCTGCACCCACCTCACCACCTGTACTCTGCACCCACCTAACCCCCTGCACCCTCCTCACCACCTGTACTCTGCACCCACCTCACCAAGTGTACTCTGCACCCATCTCACCCCCTGCACCCTCCTCACCACCTGTACTCTGCACCCACCTCACCACCTGTACTTTGCACCCACCTCACCAAGTGTACTCTGCAACCACCTCACCCCCTGCACCCACCTCACCACCTGTACTCTGCACCCACCTCACCAAGTGTACTCTGCACCCACCTCACCCACTGCACCCACCTCACCACCTGTACTCTTCACCCACCTCACCAAGTGTACTCTGCACCCACCTCACCCTCTGCACCCACCTCACCACCTGTACTCTGCACCCACCTCACCACCTGTGCTCTGCACCCACCTCACCAAGTGTACTTTGCACCCACCTCACCAAGTGTACTCTGCACCCACCTCACCCCCTGCACCCACCTCACAACCTGTACTCTGCACCCACCTCACCAAGTGTACTCTGCACCCACCTCACCACCTGTACTCTGCACCCACCTCACCAAGTGTACTCTGCACCCACCTCACCACCTGTACTCTGCACCCACCTCAGCATGTGTACTCTGCATCCACCTCACCCCCTGCACCCACCTCACCACCTGTACTCTGCACCCACCTCACCCCCTGCACCCACCTTACAACCTGTACTCTGCACCCACCTCACTAAGTGTACTCTGCACCCACCTCACCACCTGCACCCACCTCACCACCTGTACTCTGCACCCACCTTACCAAGTGTACTCTGCACCCACCTCACCAAGTGTACTCTGCACCCACCTCACCCCCTGCACCCACCTCACCACCTGTACTCTGCACCCACCTCACCAAGTTTACTCTGCACCCACCTCACCAAGTGTACTCTGCACCCACCTCACCCCCTGCACCCACCTCACCACCTGTACTCTGCACCCACCTCACCAAGTGTACTCTGCACCCACCTCACCCCCTGCACCCACCTCACCACCTGTACTCTGCACCCACCTCACCAAGTGTTCTCTGCACCCACCTCACCCCCTGCACCCACCTCACCACTTGTACTCTGCACCCACCTCACCAAGTGTACTCTGCACCCACCTCACCCCCTGCACCCACCTCACCACCTGTCCTCTGCACCCACCTCACCAAGTGTACTCTGCACCCACCTTCCCCCCTGCACCCACCTCACCACCTGTACTCTGCACCCACCTCACCAAGTGTACTCTGCACCCACCTCACCAAGTGTACTCTGCACCCACCTCACCCCCTTCACCACCTGTACTCTGCACCCACCTCACCAAGTGTACTCTGCACCCACCTCACCACCTGTACTCTGCACCCACCTCACCACCTGTACTCTGCACAAACCTCACCAAGTGTACTCTGCAACCACCTCACCCCCTGCACCCACCTCACCACCTGTACTCTGCACCCACCTCACCAAGTGTACTCTGCACCCACTTTCCCCCCTGCACCCACCTCACCACCTGTAATCTGCACCCACCTCACCAAGTGTACTCTGCACCCACCTCACCAAGTGTACTCTGCACCCACCTCACCCCCTTCACCACCTGTACTCTGCACCCACCTCACCAAGTGTACTCTGCACCCACCTCACCACCTGTACTCTGCACCCACCTCACCACCTGTACTCTGCACAAACCTCACCAAGTGTACTCTGCAACCACCTCACCCCCTGCACCCACCTCACCACCTGTACTCTGCACCCACCTCACCAAGTGTGCTCTGCACCCACCTCACCACCTGTACTCTGCACCCACCTCACCAAGTGTACTCTGTACCCATCTCACCCCCTGCACCCACCTCACCACCTGTACTCTGCCCCCACCTCACCACCTGCACCCACCTCACCAAGTGTACTCTGCACCCACCTCACCACTTGTAGTCTGCACCCACCTCACCAAGTGTACTCTGCACCCACCTCACCAAGTGTACTCTGCACCCACCTCACCCCCTGCACCCACCTCACCACCTGTACTCTGCACCCACCTCACCAAGTGTACTCTGCACCCACCTCACCACCTGTACTCTGCACCCACCTCACCCCCTGCACCCACCTCACCACCTGTACTCTGCACCCACTTCACCAAGTGTACTTTGCACCCACCTCACCAAGTGTACTCTGCACCCACCTCACCCCCTGCACCCACTTCACCACCTGTACTCTGAACCCACCTCACCAAGTGTACTCTGCACCCACCTCACCAAGTGTTCTCTGCACCCATCTCACCCCCTGCACCCTCCTCACCACCTGTACTCTGCACCCACCTCACCAAGTGTACTCTGCACCCACCTCACCACCTGTACTCTGCACCCACCTCACCACCTGTACTCTGCACCCACCTCACCAAGTGTACTCTGCAACCACCTCACCCCCTGTACTCTGCACCCACCTCACCCCCTGCACCCACCTCACCACCTGTACTCTGAACCCACCTCACCCCCTGCACTCACCTCACCACCTGTACTCTGCACCCACCTCACCACCTGCACCCACCTCACCACCTGTACTCTGCACCCACCTCACCCCCTGCACCCTCCTCACCACCTTTAATCTGCACCCTCCTCACCAAGTGTACTCTGCACCCACCTCACCACCTGTCTCTGCACCCACCTCACCCC
Organism: Aquarana catesbeiana; assembly: GCF_042186555.1. Taxonomy (NCBI): domain Eukaryota; kingdom Metazoa; phylum Chordata; class Amphibia; order Anura; family Ranidae; genus Aquarana; species Aquarana catesbeiana. The sequence goes on along the minus strand of NC_133328.1, from coordinate 411,953,131 downwards.
CTGCACCCTCCTCACCACCTGTACTCTGCACCCACCTCACCAAGTGTACTCTGCACCCACCTCACTACCTGTACTCTGCACCCACCTCACCAATTGTACTCTGTACCCACCTCACCACCTGTACTCTGCACCCACCTCACCCCCTGCACCCACCTCACCACCTGTACTCTGCACCCACCTCACCCCTGCACCCACCTCACCACCTGTACTCTGAACCCACTTCACCCCCTGCACCCACCTCACCACCTGTACTCTGCACCTACCTCACCCCTTGTACCCACCTCACCACCTGTACTCTGCACCCACCTCACCCCCTGCACGCTCCTCGCCACCTTTACTCTGCACCCACCTCACCAAGTGTACTCTGCACCCACCTCACCACCTGTACTCTGCACCCACCTCACCCCCTGCACCCTCCTCACCACCTGTACTCTGCACCCACTTCACCAAGTGTACTCTGCACCCACCTCACCACCTGTACTCTGCACCCACCTCACCAAGTGTACTCTGCACCCACCTCACCACCTGTACTCTGCACCCACCTCACCCCCTGCACCCACCTCACCACCTGTACTCTGCACCCACCTCACCCCCTGCACCCACCTCACCACCTGTATTCTGTACCCACCTCACCCCCTGCACCCACCTCACCACCTGTACTCTGCACTCACCTCACCTCCTGCACCCACCTCACCACCTGTACTCTGCACCCACCTCACCCCCTGCACCCTCCTCACCACCTGTACTCTGCACCCACCTCACCAAGTGTACTCTGCACCCACCTCACCACCTGTACTCTGCAACCACCTCACCCCCTGCACCCTCCTCACCACCTGTACTCTGCACCCACCTCACCAAGTGTACTCTGCACCCACCTCACCACCTGTACTCTGTACCCACCTCACCAAGTGTATTCTGCACCCACCTCACCACCTGTACTCTGCACCCACCTCACCAAGTGTACTCTGCACCCATCTCACCCCCTGCACCCTCCTCTCCACCTGTACTCTGCACCCACCTCACCACGTGTACTCTACACCCACCTCACCACCTGTACTCTGCACCCACCTCACCACCTGTACTTTGCACCCACCTCACCAAGTGTACTCAGCAACCACCTCACCCCCTGCCCCCACCTCACCACCTGTACTCTGCACCCACCTCACCAAGTGTACTCTGCACCCACCTCACCCACTGCACCCACCTCACCACCTGTACTCTTCACCCACCTCACCAAGTGTACTCTGCACCCACCACACCCTCTGCACCCACCTCACCACCTGTACTCTGCACCCACCTCACCACCTGTACTCTGCACCCACCTCACCAAGTGTACTTTGCACCCACCTCACCAAGTGTACTCTGCACCCACCTCACCCCCTGCACCCACCTCACCACCTGTACTCTGCACCCACCTCACCAAGTGTACTCTGCACCCACCTCACCACCTGTACTCTGCACCCACCTCACCAAGTGTACTCTGCACCCACCTCACCACCTGTACTCTGCACCCACCTCACCATGTGTACTCTGCATCCACCTCACCCCCTGCACCCACCTCACCACCTGTACTCTGCACCCACCTCACCAAGTGTACTCTGCACCCACCTCACCCTCTGCACCCACCTTACAACCTGTACTCTGCACCCACCTCACCAAGTGTACTCTGCACCCACCTCACCACCTGCACCCACCTCACCACCTGTACTCTGCACCCACCTTACCAAGTGTACTCTGCACCCACCTCACCAAGTGTACTCTGCACCCACCTCACCCCCTGCACCCACCTCACCACCTGTACTCTGCACCCACCTCACCAAGTTTACTCTGCACCCACCTCACCAAGTGTACTCTGCACCCACCTCACCCCCTGCACCCACCTCACCACCTGTACTCTGCACCCACCTCACCAAGTGTACTCTGCACCCACCTCACCCCCTGCACCCACCTCACCACCTGTACTCTGCACCCACCTCACCAAGTGTTCTCTGCACCCACCTCACCCCCTGCACCCACCTCACCACCTGTACTCTGCACCCACCTCACCAAGTGTACTCTGCACCCACCTCACCCCCTGCACCCACCTCACCACCTGTACTCTGCACCCACCTCACCAAGTGTACTCTGCACCCACCTTCCCCCCCTGCACCCACCTCACCACCTGTACTCTGCACCCACCTCACCAAGTGTACTCTGCACCCACCTCACCAAGTGTACTCTGCACCCACCTCACCCCCTTCACCCACCTCACCACCTGTACTCTGCACCCACCTGACCAAGTGTACTCTGCACCCACCTCACCACCTGTACTCTGCACCCACCTCACCACCTGTACTCTGCACAAACCTCACCAAGTGTACTCTGCAATCACCTCACCCCCTGCACCCACCTCACCACCTGTACTCTGCACCCACCTCACCAAGTGTGCTCTGCACCCACCTCACCCCCTGCACCCACCTCACCACCTGTACTCTGCACCCACCTCACCAAGTGTACTCTGTAACCCCCTCACCCCCTGTACCCACCTCACCACCTTTTCTCTGCCCCCACCTCACCACCTGCACCCACCTCACCAAGTATACTCTGCACCCACCTCACCCCCTGCACCCACCTCACCACTTGTACTCTGCACCCACCTCACCAAGTGTACTCTGCACCCACCTCAGCAAGTGTACTCTGCACCCACCTCACCCCCTGCACCCACCTCAACACCTGTGCTCTGCACCCACCTCACCAAGTGTACTCTGCACCCACCTCACCCCCTGCACCCACCTCACCACCTGTACTCTGCACCCACCTCACCAAGTGTACTTTGCACCCACCTCACCAAGTGTACTCTGCACCCACCTCACCCCCTGCACCCACTTCACCACCTGTACGCTGCACCCACCTCACCAAGTGTACTCTGCACCCACCTCACCAAGTGTTCTCTGCACCCACCTCACCCCCTGCACCCTCCTCACCACCTGTACTCTGCACCCACCTCAGCAAGTGTACTCTGCACCCACCTCACCACCTGTACTCTGCACCCACCTCACCACCTGTACTCTGCACCCACCTCACCAAGTGTACTCTGCAACCACCTCACCCCCTGCACCCACCTCACCCCCTGTACTCTGCACCCACCTCACCAAGTGTACTCTGCACCCACCTCACCCCCTGCACCCACCTCACCACCTGTACTCTGCACCCACCTCACCAAGTGTACTCTGCACCCACCTCACCCCCTGCACCCACCTCACCACCTGTACTCTGCACCCACCTCACCAAGTGTACTCTGCACCCACCTCACCCCCTGCACCCACCTCACCACCTGTACTCTGCACCCACCTCACCAAGTGTACTCTGCACCCACCTCACCCCCTGCACCCACCTCACCACCTGTACTCTGCACCCACCTCACCAAGTGTACTTTGCACCTACCTCACCAAGTGTACTCTGCACCCACCTCACCCCCTGCACCCACCTCACCACCTGTACTCTGCACCCACCTCACCAAGTGTACTCTGCACCCACCTCACCAAGTGTACTCTGCTCCCACCTCACCCCCTGCACCCTCCTCACCACCTGTACTCTGCACCCACCTCACCAAGTGTACTCTGCACCCACCTCACCCCCTGCACCCGCCTCACCAAGTGTACTCTGCACCCACCTCACCCCCTGCACCCACTTCACCACCTGTACTCTGCACCCACCTCGCCAAGTGTACTCTGCACCCACCTCACCACCTGTACTCTGCACCCACTTCGCCAAGTGTACTCTGCACCCACTTCACTCTCTGCACCCACCTCACCACCTGTTCTCTGCACCCACCTCACCAAGTGTACTCTGCACCCATCTCACCCCCTGCACCCACCTCACCACCTGTACTCTGCACCCACCTCACCAAGTGTACTCTGTACCCACCTCACCCCCTGCACCCACCTCACCACCTGTACTCTGCACCCACCTCACCAAGTGTACTTTGCACCCACCTCACTGTGACAGACCTAGCCAGAACAGAGGCTGTTGGAGAGGACTGTATGCAAGCCTGTTGCCTTTTGATTATGGGCCCTGGATTTTCAATGGAACAATACTCTTTGTGAGGTGAATGAGAAATCCAGGCTGAACTGTACTAATCGGACTCAGTCGTGTATATATGTATATATTGTATGGGGACTCCTTACTGTAGATTTGTGTCCCTGAAGAGGGAGGGGGGATTCCTCCAGCAGCCCCCTGCTGATAAGACTGATTCATTCTGTTGGGACACATCCTGTGAGGAGATGCTGGTGTCATCAATTCCAACTACCTGTGTTTATGTTAATTGAATGAGCTGATGACATTGTCCTCTATACAATGTAGAAGACGGGACGACTCCTATTGGAGCTGCTATTGTGAGAAATGTCCTGAGATAATTAACTCAGTCTGGGCAATAGGTCATGTCTCAGTCACCTAGGCTGTATAAAGGATTAGTTAATTAGCTCATGTCAATTATGTTAATTAGGTTACAGTTCTATGGTTAGAGGAGGTTCCAACGGCATATAAAGTCTTGTAATTTTGAGTCTAAATAAACAGTTCTTGGTAGCAATAAGCAAGTGTCGCCTTGTTTTGTGCTCAGAGAGGTTAGGATATCTGTATACAGACTGGGAGGAAGTGGTATATGACGGAAGCACTCAAGCGGAATGTGGGATGTTCCGTGACATTGGTGGCAAGCAGCGGGAAAGCTTCCTGCAGTCTGGGAAATTTAAACCTCCACCTGGATCCAAGATCAGGATAGCAGACTTCAGTCACCCCAGCGGAGATATGGACCTGGCATCAGAATTCCCGGGGCTGCTGCAAATCATCCTTTCAACATACACCAGGACTGTGTCTGAGGATGAATACCTGGAGCTTAGGCAGCAAATTCGGGTGGAGCTCTGGATTGCAGCCCTCCGTCTCGCTGGTATAAAACAGGGCAAGTGCTTTCCAACCCAAGAGCAACGGGCCAGTGACCAATGGGCATTGCGGATGGCATTTCTGGGAGAGCGGCCCCAGGAGCAATGGGTGACTGAGTTGGACAGGTTGGTCCAGCAGGAGATAGAGCTGGACAATCGTTATCGGGCTCTGCAATGGCATGCAGAGGAGGGATATTTAGGGGAGACGACAGAATGCTCTCCAGAGGGATATGACTTTGGCGGCCCTGGATTGCTGTGGGAGAACCTTACAGATCCTTTTATTTTGGCGATGAAGGGGAACCTGACCTTGAGGACCTGAGAGAATATAGAGAGTCTATGCTCGGTCTTGCAGGGGTCTCAGAGCTCAAACCTGATCTGGACCATTTGCTAAGGAAGGAACAGCATCTGGAAAGGGCATACAGGAAACTGCTAGAACAAGTTCAGCAGCATGCCAGAGAATCGGCAGTGGAAAATCCGGAGATTGCCGTCCCCAAACCTGAAGTGCTGACAACAGGGCAGAGCTCTGCTAACCTCTGCCCAGAAATGATAGCATCTTCTGGGTTCCATGGACAGGAGATGGTGAACCTATATCCCCAGACATCAGTTGCAGAGACATGGGATTTGATAGACTTTTCTGCTGAGGAAAAACAACCTGATGAGCCTCCAGCAGAAGAGCTGCTATCAGGGCCAAAGTTCACTGTGTTCTGCCCAGCACCAACAGTGGCTTCGGCCTTCTTGAGAGAAGAGGTAGTCGGCCTTTCTCCCACAACACTGACAGGGATATGTGATTTTCTGCCAGCAGCATCTATGGAGTTAAAACAAACTTCTCCAGCTGAAGATCTGGTAACTGAACAGAGGGTCCAAGATCTCTGTCCCACACTTTTACCACTTCTAGAGACTGGGGATTTAATAGACCTTTCTGTAGAGGAGGAACCACCTAGCAAACCCCCAGCAGAAGTGCTGGCAACCGGACAGAGGGTCCAAGACCTCTGCCCCACACCTGTGGCAGTTTCGGAGGCTCAGGGTGAGAAGGTGGCAATCACTTCCCAGCAGCAGATACAGGGGGAGAAGGGAGAGGAGGTGTGTGTTGTCCCTCCCCAACAGTTGGCCAGGGTGGAGGAAGCGGCCTTCCCTCCCCAGCAAAGATCAGTGCACCTGGGAGACAGTACCATCGACATGTTGTCCCAGCAGCCAGATGAGGGAATGGAAAAGGAAGCAGCCAGCTCACCTCCCCAATGGCAGCTACACAGTTTGGTAGTGGAGGAAGCCAGCCTCCTGCCCCAACGGTTAGCCGGAGCGGAGGATGCGGAGTCCCCAGCAGAAGTGCTGGCAACAGGGCAGAGTGCTACCAACCTCTGCCCAGCACCGGCAACAACTACAGAGTTCCAGGGAGGCGGGGCAGTCGGCCTCCCTCCCCAACAGTTAGCTGGAACAGATGGTGTGGGGTTTCCAGCAGAAGGGCTGGCAACAGGGCCGAGGACTGCTGGACTCTGCCCTCAACTAACAGAGGATGGATTTCCTGTGAAGGTGGATGGGACTTCAGTCTCCACCTGTATACCCCAGGGATGCTGGGCAGTGGGCCCAGATCCCCAACAGCATGACAGAGTGAGCCCAGTCTCCCTGTCTTCTCTCCAGTGGCAGAAAGGACTGCAGGGAGAAGGGCCAGTCCAGGCCTCTCCCCAGCAGCAGATATGTTCTCTGAGAGAGGCAGAGGTTGGCTGGGTGAGTAATACTCTGTTTGGAACAATTTGTTTGGGGTACTGTGTGGGTACAGGCAGTAGAGGACTGGAACTACTGACTAACTTCGGAGTCAACCCATCTGCGGTCTCCTCCTGTGTTAGTCTCCTGCCGAAAGGGGAGAAATGTGACAGACCTAGCCAGAACAGAGGCTGTTGGAGAGGACTGTATGCAAGCCTGTTGCCTTTTGATTATGGGCCCTGGATTTTCAATGGAACAATACTCTTTGTGAGGTGAATGAGAAATCCAGGCTAAACTGTACTAATCGGACTCAGTCGTGTATATATGTATATATTGTATGGGGACTCCTTACTGTAGATTTGTGTCCCTGAAGAGGGAGGGGGGATTGCTCCAGCAGCCCCCTGCTGATAAGACTGATTCATTCTGTTGGGACACATCCTTTGAGGAGATGCTGGTGTCATCAATTCCAACTACCTGTGTTTATGTTAATTGAATGAGCTGATGACATTGTCCTCTATACAACGTAGGAGACAGGACGACTCCTATTGGAGCTGCTATTGTGAGAAATGTCCTGTGATAATTAACTCAGTCTGGGCAATAGGTCATGTCTCAGTCACCTAGGCTGTATAAAGGATTAGTTAATTAGCTCATGTCAATTATGTTAATTAGGTTACAGTTCTATTGTTAGAGGAGGTTCCAACGGCATATAAAGTCTTGTAATTTTGAGTCTAAATAAACAGTTCTTGGTAGCAACAAGCGTCGCCTTGTTTTGTGCTCAGAGAGGTTGGGATATCTGTATACAGACTGGGAGGAAGTGGTATATGACAGAAGCACTCAAGCGGAGTGTGGGACGTTCCGTGACACTCACCAAGTGTACTCTGCACCCACCTCACCCCCTGCACCCACCTCACCACCTGTACTCTGCACCCACCTCACCAAGTGTACTCTGCACCAACCTCACCAAGTGTACTCTGCACCCACCTCACCAAGTGTACTCTGCACCCACCTCACCACCTGTACTCTGCACCCACCTCACCAAGTGTACTCTGCACCCACCTCACCCCCTGCACCCACCTCACCACCTGTACTCTGCACCCACCTCACCAAGTGTACTCTGCACCCACCTCACCCCCTGCACCCACCTCACCACCTGTACTCTGCACCCACCTCGCCAAGTGTACTCTGCACCCACCTCACCAAGTGTACTCTGCACCCACCTCACCAAGTGTACTCTGCACCCACCACACCCCCTGCACCCACCTCACCACCTGTACTCTGCACCCACCTCACCAAGTGTACTCTGCACCCACCTCACCCCCTGCACCCACCTCACCACCTGTACTCTGCACCCACCTCACCAAGTGTACTCTGCACCCACCTCACCCCCTGCACCCACCTCACCACCTGTACTCTGCACCCACCTCACCAAGTGTACTTTGCACCCACCTCACCAAGTGTACTCTGCACCCACCTCACCCCCTGCACCCACCTCACCACCTGTACTCTGCACCCACCTCACCAAGTGTACTCTGCACCCACCTCACCAAGTGTACTCTGCACCCACCTCACCAAGTGTACTCTGCACCCACCTCACCCCCTGCACCCACCTCACCACCTGTACTCTGCACCCACCTCACCAAGTGTACTCTGCACCCACCTCACCACCTGTACTCTGCACCCACCTCACCAAGTGTACTCTGCACCCACCTCACCCCCTGCACCCACCTCACCACTTGTACTCTGCACCCACCTCACCAAGTGTACTTTGCACCCACCTCACCACCTGTACTGTGCACCCACCTCACCAAGTGTACTCTGCACCCGCCTCACCCCCTGCACCCACTCAGCAAGTGTACTCTGCAACCACCTCACCAAGTGTACTCTGCAACCACCTCACCCCCTGCACCCACCTCACCACCTGTACTCTGAACCCACCTCACCACCTGCACCCTGCACCCATCTCACCCCCTGCACTCTGCACCCACCTCACCACCTGTACTCTGCACCAACCTCACCACCTGCACCCACCTCACCACCTGTACTCTGCACCCACCTCACCACCTGTACCCTGCACCCATCTCACCACCTGTACTCTGCACCCACCTCACCCCCTGCACTCTGCACCCACCTCACCACCTGTACTCTGCACCCACATCACCCCCTGCAATCTGCACCCACCTCATCACCTGTACTCTGCACCCACCTCACCCCCTGCACCCACCTCACCACCTGTACTCTGCACCCACATCACCCCCTGCACCCACCTCACCACCTGTACTCTGCACCCACCTCACCACCTGTACTCTGCACCCACCTCACCACCTGTGCTCTGCACCCACCTCACCACCTGCACCCACCTCACCATCTGTACTCTGCACCCACCTCACCAAGTGTACTCTGGACCCACCTCACCACCTGTACTCTGCACCCACCTCACCACCTGCACCCACCTCACCACCTGTACTCTGCACCCACCTCACCAAGTGTGCTCTGAACCCACCTCACCCCCTGCACCCACTTCACCACCTGTACTCTGCACCCACCTCACCAAGTGTACTCTGCACCCACCTCACCAAGTGTACTCTGCACCCACCTCACCCCCTGCACGCACCTTACCACCTGTACTCTGCACCCACCTCACCAAGTGTACTCTGCACCCACCTCACCCCCTGCACCCGCCTCACCACCTGTACTCTGCACTCACCTCACCAAGTGTACTTTGCACCCACCTCACCAAGTGTACTCTGCACCCACCTCACCAAGTGTACTCTGCACCCACCTCACCCCCTGCACCCACCTCACCACCTGTGCTCTGCACCCACCTCACCAAGTGTACTCTGCACCCACCTCACCAAGTGTACTCTGTGTCACGGAACGCCCCACACTCCGCTTGAGTGCTTCCGTCATATACCGCTTCCTAAGTCCTGGAACACGGGTCCAATGGATCTGGCCATAGGAACCCCAAGAACTAGACAACACCAGTCTTGGAGTACATCAGAACTGCCTTTATTTTGAGATCTCACAGACCTTTTTATGTCAGGGATGACTCAAAGCTAACCTAATTAACATGACCTAATTTACTACAAAATGTACCCAGACCAGATGACAGTCTTGTGGGCACCGGGCTTCACACATTAATACAATTAACAATACAAACAACAATCTCCCCCCTCCTCAGCCTAGACCATTCGTCTATTAGCCAGGGCTGGTGGCTAATGTGATCAGCTCTCTCAATTAACATAAACAACAATGGGTGAAAAGACTCTTAGAGCCACACTAAACACATTATAGCAGAGTTGATGACATTAGCATTTAACAGTACGAGTCCCAATGGTATAAATCAGTCACCATTCTAATATGGCATATAAAGGGTTCCAGAGTCTGTGTGTTTTGGGGGGACATGGAGCTGAATCCATAGTAACATCAACCCCAGGGTCCCCAGGCATACAGCTCACAGAGAGCACAATTCCCCCAAATGCTAGGGCCCATAATCGGTGGGCAACAGGCCTGCATACAGTCCTCTCCAACAGCCTCCGTCCCGGCCAGGTCCGTGACATTTCTCCCCTTTCGGCAGGAGACTAACACAGGAGGAGACCCCAGACGGGTTGACTCCGAAGTTAGTAAACAGCTCCAGTCCTCTACTGCCTGTACCCACACCGTACCCCAAATAAATTATTCCAGAGTATCACTCACCCAGCCAACCTCTGCCTCTCTCAGAGAACATATCTGCCGCTGGGGAGAGGCCCGGACTGGCTCTTCTCCCTGGAATCCTTTCTGCCGCTGGAGAGAAGACAGGGGGACTGGGCTCACTCCATCCTGCTGTTGGGGATCTGGGCCGACTGCCCAGCATTCCTGGGGTATACAGGTGGGGACTGAAGCCCCATCAACCGACACCAGATCAAGCTGCAGTTGTGAGGTGATGACTGCATTCTCTCCTTGGACCTCCACAATTGCTGCAGGTGTGGGGCAGAGGTCTTGGACCCTCTGTCCGGTTGCCAGCACTTCTGCTGGGGGTTTGCCAGGTGGTTCCTCCTCTACAGAAACGTCTATTAAATCCCCAGTCTCTGGAATTGGTAAAAGTGTGGGACAGAGGTCTTGGACCCTCTGTTCAGTTACCAGATCTTCAGCTGGAGAAGTTTGTTTTAACTCCATAGATGCTGCTGGCAGAAAATCACATGTCCCTGTCAGTGTTGTGGGAGAAAGGCTGACTACCTCTTCTCTCAGTAAGGCCGAAGCCACTGTTGGTGCTGGGCAGAACACAGTGAACTTTGGCCCTGATAGCAGCTCTTCTGCTGGAGGCTCATCAGGTTGTTCTTCCTCAGCAGAAAAGTCTATCAAATCCCATGTCTCTGCAACTGATGTCTGGGAATAGAGGTTCACCATCTCCTGTCCATGGAACCCAGAAGATGCTATCATTTCTGGACAGAGGTTAGCAGAGCTCTGCCCTGTTGTCAGCACTTCAGGTTTGGGGACGGCAATCTCCGGATTTTCCACTGCCGATTCTCTGGCATGCTGCTGAACTTGTTCTAGCAGTTTCCTGTATGCCCTTTCCAGATGCTGTTCCTTCCTTAGCAAATGGTCCAGATCAGGTTTGAGCTCTGAGACCCCTGCAAGACCGAGCATAGACTCTCTATAGTCTCTCATGTCCTCAAGGTCAGGTTCCCCCTCATCGCCAAACATAAAAAGATCTGTAAGGTTCTCCCACAGCAATCCAGGGCCGCCAAAGTCATATCCCTCCGGAGAGCATTCTGTTGTCTCCCCTAAATATCCCTCCTCTGCGTGCCATTGCAGAGCCCGATAACGATTGTCCAGCTCTATCTCCTGCTGGACCAACCTGTCCAACTCAGTCACCCATTGCTCCTGGGGCTGCTCTCCCAGGAATGCCATCCGTAATGCCCGTTGGTCACTGGCCCGTTGCTCTTGGGTTTGAAAGCACTTGCCCTGTTTTATACCAGCGAGACGGAGGGCTGCATTCCAGAGCTCCACCCGAATCAGCTGCCTGAGCTCCAGGTATTCATCCTCAGACACAGTCCTGGTGTACGTTGAAAGGATGATCCGCAGCAGCCCCGGGAATTCTGATGCCAGGTCCATATCTCCGCTGGGGTGACTGAAGTCTGCTATGCTGATCTTGGATCCAGTTGGAGGTTTGGATGTCCCAGACTTCAGACTTCAGGAAGCTTTCCCGCTGCTTGCCACCAATGTCACGGAACGCCCCACACTCCGCTTGAGTGCTTCCGTCATATACCGCTTCCTAAGTCCTGGAACACGGGTCCAATGGATCTGGCCATAGGAACCCCAAGAACTAGACAACACCAGTCTTGGAGTACATCAGAACTGCCTTTATTTTGAGATCTCACAGACCTTTTTATGTCAGGGATGACTCAAAGCTAACCTAATTAACATGACCTAATTTACTACAAAATGTACCCAGACCAGATGACAGTCTTGTGGGCACCGGGCTTCACACATTAATACAATTAACAATACAAACAACAATCTCCCCCCTCCTCAGCCTAGACCATTCGTCTATTAGCCAGGGCTGGTGGCTAATGTGATCAGCTCTCTCAATTAACATAAACAACAATGGGTGAAAAGACTCTTAGAGCCACACTAAACACATTATAGCAGAGTTGATGACATTAGCATTTAACAGTACGAGTCCCAATGGTATAAATCAGTCACCATTCTAATATGGCATATAAAGGGTTCCAGAGTCTGTGTGTTTTGGGGGGACATGGAGCTGAATCCATAGTAACATCAACCCCAGGGTCCCCAGGCATACAGCTCACAGAGAGCACCATTCCCCCAAATGCTAGGGCCCATAATCGGTGGGCAACAGGCCTGCATACAGTCCTCTCCAACAGCCTCCGTCCCGGCCAGGTCCGTGACACTCTGCACCCACCTCACCCCCTGCACCCACCTCACCACCTGTACTCTGCACCCACCTCACCAAGTGTACTCTGCACCCACCTCACCGTGTGTATTCTGCACCCACCTCACCAAGTGTACTCTGCACCCACCTCACCCCCTGCACCCACCTCACCACCTGTACTCTGCACCCACCTCACCAAGTGTACTCTGCACCCACCTCACCAAGTGTACTCTGCACCCACCTCACCCCCTGCACCCACCTCACCACCTGTGCTCTGCACCCACCTCACCAAGTGTACTCTGCACCCACCTCACCCCCTGCACCCACCTCACCACCTGTACCCTGCACCCATCTCACCACCTGTACTCTGCACCCACCTCACCCCCTGCACTCTGCACCCACCTCACCACCTGCACCCACCTCACCACCTGTACTCTGCACCCACATCACCCCCTGCACCCACCTCACCACCTGTACTCTGCACCCACCTCACCACCTGTACTCTGCACCCACCTCACCACCTGTGCTCTGCACCCACCTCACCACCTGCACCCACCTCACCATCTGTACTCTGCACCCATCTCTCAACCTGTACTCTGCACCCACCTCACCACCTGCACCCACCTCACCACCTGTACTCTGCACCCACCTCACCACCTGTACCCTGCACCCACCTCACCACCTGTACTCTGCACCCACCTCACCAAGTGTACTCTGGACCCACCTCACCACCTGTACTCTGCACCCACCTCACCACCTGCACCCACCTCACCACCTGTACTCTGCACCCACCTCACCAAGTGTACTCTGCACCCACCTCACCAAGTGTACTCTGCACCCACCTCACCCCCTGCACGCACCTCACCACCTGTACTCTGCACCCACCTCACCAAGTGTACTCTGCACCCACCTCACCAAGTGTACTCTGAACCCACCTCACCCCCTGCACCCACCTCACCACCTGTACTCTGCACCCACCTCACCAAGTGTCCTCTGCACCCACCTCACCGTGTGTATTCTGCACCCACCTCACCAAGTGTACTCTGCACCCACCTCACCACCTGTACTCTGCACCCACCTCACCAAGTGTACTCTGCACCCACCTCACCCCCTGCACCCATCTCTCAACCTGTACTCTGCACCCACCTCACCACCTGCACCCACCTCACCACCTGTACTCTGCACCCACCTCACCACCTGTACCCTGCACCCACCTCACCACCTGTATTCTGCACTCACCTCACCAAGTGTACTTTGCACCCACCTCACCAAGTGTACTCTGCACCCACCTCACCCCCTGCACCCACCTCACCACCTGTGCTCTGCACCCACCTCACCAAGTGTACTCTGCACCCACCTCACCAAGTGTACTCTGCACCCACCTCACCCCCTGCACCCACCTCACCACCTGTACTCTGCACCCACCTCACCAAGTGTACTCTGCACCCACCTCACCGTGTGTATTCTGCACCCACCTCACCAAGTGTACTCTGCACCCACCTCACCCCCTGCACCCACCTCACCACCTGTACTCTGCACCCACCTCACCAAGTGTACTCTGCACCCACCTCACCAAGTGTACTCTGCACCCACCTCACCAAGTGTACTCTGCACCCACCTCACCCCCTGCACCCACCTCACCACCTGTACTCTGCACCAACCTCACCAAGTGTACTCTGCACCCACCTCACCAAGTGTACTCTGCACCCACTTCACCCCCTGCACCCACCTCACCACCTGTGCTCTGCACCCTCCTCACCAAGTGTACTCTGCACCCACCTCACCCCCTGCACCCACCTCACCACCTGTACCCTGCACCCATCTCACCACCTGTACTCTGCACCCACTTACCCCCTGCACTCTGCACCCACCTCACCACCTGTACTCTGCACCCACATCACCCCCTGCAATCTGCACCCACCTTACCACCTGTACTCTGCACCCACCTCACCCCCTGCACCCACCTCACCACCTGTACTCTGCACCCACCTCACCACCTGTACTCTGCACCCACCTCACCACCTGTGCTCTGCACCCACCTCACCACCTGCACCCACCTCACCATCTGTACTCTGCACCCACCTTTCAACCTGTACTCTGCACCCACCTCACCACCTGCACCCACCTCACCACCTGTACTCTGCACCCACCTCACCACCTGTACCCTGCACCCACCTCACCACCTGTACTCTGCACCCACCTCACCAAGTGTACTCTGGACCCACCTCACCACCTGTACTCTGCACCCACCTCACCACCTGCACCCACCTCACCACCTGTACTCTGCACCCACCTCACCAAGTGTGCTCTGCACCCACCTCACCCCCTGCACTCACTTCACCACCTGTACTCTGCACCCACCTCACCAAGTGTACTCTGCACCCACCTCACCCCCTGCACGCACCTCACCACCTGTACTCTGCACCCACCTCGCCAAGTGTACTCTGCATCCACCTCACCCCCTGCACCCACCTCACCACCTGTACTCTGCACTCACCTCACCAAGTGTACTTTGCACCCACCTCACCAAGTGTACTCTGCACCCACCTCACCAAGTGTACTCTGCACCCACCTCACCCCCTGCACCCACCTCACCACCTGTACTCTGCACCCACCTCACCCCCTGCACCCACCTCACCACCTGTACTCTGCACCCACATCACCCCCTGCACCCACCTCACCACCTGTACTCTGCACCCACCTCACCACCTGTACTCTGCACCCACCTCACCACCTGTACTCTGCACCCACCTCACCACCTGTGCTCTGCACCCACCTCACCACCTGCACCCACCTCACCATCTGTACTCTGCACCCACCTCACCAAGTGTACTCTGGACCCACCTCACCACCTGTACTCTGCACCCACCTCACCACCTGCACCCACCTCACCACCTGTACTCTGCACCCACCTCACCAAGTGTGCTCTGCACCCACCTCACCCCCTGCACCCACTTCACCACCTGTACTCTGCACCCACCTCACCAAGTGTACTCTGCACCCACCTCACCAAGTGTACTCTGCACCCACCTCACCCCCTGCACGCACCTCACCACCTGTACTCTGCACCCACCTCACCAAGTGTACTCTGCACCCACCTCACCCCCTGCACCCGCCTCACCACCTGTACTCTGCACTCACCTCACCAAGTGTACTTTGCACCCACCTCACCAAGTGTACTCTGCACCCACCTCACCAAGTGTACTCTGCACCCACCTCACCCCCTGCACCCACCTCACCACCTGTGCTCTGCACCCACCTCACCAAGTGTACTCTGCACCCACCTCACCAAGTGTACTCTGCACCCACCTCACCCCCTGCACCCACCTCACCACCTGTACTCTGCACCCACCTCACCAAGTGTACTCTGCACCCACCTCACCGTGTGTATTCTGCACCCACCTCACCAAGTGTACTCTGCACCCACCTCACCCCCTGCACCCACCTCACCACCTGTACTCTGCACCCACCTCACCAAGTGTACTCTGCACCCACCTCACCAAGTGTACTCTGCACCCACCTCACCCCCTGCACCCACCTCACCACCTGTACTCTGAACCCACCTCACCACCTGTACCCTGCACCCATCTCACCCCCTGCACTCTGCACCCACCTCACCACCTGTACTCTGCACCAACCTCACCACCTGCACCCACCTTACCACCTGTACTCTGCACCACCTCACCACCTGTACCCTGCACCCATCTCACCACCTGTACTCTGCACCCACCTCACCCCCTGCACTCTGCACCCACCTCACCACCTGTACTCTGCACCCACATCACCCCCTGCAATCTGCACCCACCTCATCACCTGTACTCTGCACCCAACTCACCCCCTGCACCCACCTCACCACCTGTACTCTGCACCCACATCACCCCCTGCACCCACCTCACCACCTGTACTCTGCACCCACCTCACCACCTGTACTCTGCACCCACCTCACCACCTGTGTTCTGCACCCACCTCACCACCTGCACCCACCTCACCATCTGTACTCTGCACCCACCTCACCAAGTGTACTCTGGACCCACCTCACCACCTGTACTCTGCACCCACCTCACCACCTGCACCCACCTCACCACCTGTACTCTGCACCCACCTCACCAAGTGTGCTCTGAACCCACCTCACCCCCTGCACCCACTTCACCACCTGTACTCTGCACCCACCTCACCAAGTGTACTCTGCACCCACCTCACCAAGTGTACTCTGCACCCACCTCACCCCCTGCACGCACCTCACCACCTGTACTCTGCTCCCACCTCACCAAGTGTACTCTGCACCCACCTCACCACCTGTACTCTGCACCCACCTCACCCCCTGCACCCACCTCACCACCTGTACTCTGCACCCACCTCACCACCTGTACTCTGCACCCACCTCACCACCTGTGCTCTGCACCCACCTCACCACCTGCACCCACCTCACCATCTGTACTCTGCACCCACCTTTCAACCTGTACTCTGCACCCACCTCACCACCTGCACCCACCTCACCACCTGTACTCTGCACCCACCTCACCACCTGTACCCTGCACCCACCTCACCACCTGTACTCTGCACCCACCTCACGAGGTGTACTCTGGACCCACCTCACCACCTGTACTCTGCACCCACCTCACCACCTGCACCCACCTCACCACCTGTACTCTGCACCCACCTCACCAAGTGTGCTCTGCACCCACCTCACCCCCTGCACTCACTTCACCACCTGTACTCTGCACCCACCTCACCAAGTGTACTCTGCACCCACCTCACCCCCTGCACGCACCTCACCACCTGTACTCTGCACCCACCTCGCCAAGTGTACTCTGCATCCACCTCACCCCCTGCACCCACCTCACCACCTGTACTCTGCACTCACCTCACCAAGTGTACTTTGCACCCACCTCACCAAGTGTACTCTGCACCCACCTCACCAAGTGTACTCTGCACCCACCTCACCCCCTGCACCCACCTCACCACCTGTGCTCTGCACCCACCTCACCAAGTGTACTCTGCACCCACCTCACCAAGTGTACTCTGCACCCACCTCACCCCCTGCACCCACCTCACCACCTGTACTCTGCACCCACCTCACCCCCTGCACCCACCTCACCACCTGTACTCTGCACCCACATCACCCCCTGCACCCACCTCACCACCTGTACTCTGCACCCACCTCACCACCTGTACTCTGCACCCACCTCACCACCTGTGCTCTGCACCCACCTCACCACCTGCACCCACCTCACCATCTGTGCCCTGCACCCACCTCACCAAGTATACTCTGGACCCACCTCACCACCTGTACTCTGCACCCACCTCACCACCTGCACCCACCTCACCACCTGTACTCTGCACCCACCTCACCAAGTGTGCTCTGCACCCACCTCACCCCCTGCACCCACTTCACCACCTGTACTCTGCACCCACCTCACCAAGTGTACTCTGCACCCACCTCACCAAGTGTACTCTGCACCCACCTCACCCCCTGCACGCACCTCACCACCTGTACTCTGCACCCACCTCACCAAGTGTACTCTGCACCCACCTCACCCCCTGCACCCGCCTCACCACCTGTACTCTGCACTCACCTCACCAAGTGTACTTTGCACCCACCTCACCAAGTGTACTCTGCACCCACCTCACCAAGTGTACTCTGCACCCACCTCACCCCCTGCACCCACCTCACCACCTGTGCTCTGCACCCACCTCACCAAGTGTACTCTGCACCCACCTCACCAAGTGTACTCTGCACCCACCTCACCCCCTGCACCCACCTCACCACCTGTACTCTGCACCCACCTCACCAAGTGTACTCTGCACCCACCTCACCGTGTGTATTCTGCACCCACCTCACCAAGTGTACTCTGCACCCACCTCACCCCCTGCACCCACCTCACCACCTGTACTCTGCACCCACCTCACCAAGTGTACTCTGCACCCACCTCACCAAGTGTACTCTGCACCCACCTCACCCCCTGCACCCACCTCACCACCTGTACTCTGAACCCACCTCACCACCTGTACCCTGCACCCATCTCACCCCCTGCACTCTGCACCCACCTCACCACCTGTACTCTGCACCAACCTCACCACCTGCACCCACCTTACCACCTGTACTCTGCACCCACCTCACCACCTGTACCCTGCACCCATCTCACCACCTGTACTCTGCACCCACCTCACCCCCTGCACTCTGCACCCACCTCACCACCTGTACTCTGCACCCACATCACCCCCTGCAATCTGCACCCACCTCATCACCTGTACTCTGCACCCAACTCACCCCCTGCACCCACCTCACCACCTGTACTCTGCACCCACATCACCCCCTGCACCCACCTCACCACCTGTACTCTGCACCCACCTCACCACCTGTACTCTGCACCCACCTCACCACCTGTGCTCTGCACCCACCTCACCACCTGCACCCACCTCACCATCTGTACTCTGCACCCACCTCACCAAGTGTACTCTGGACCCACCTCACCACCTGTACTCTGCACCCACCTCACCACCTGCACCCACCTCACCACCTGTACTCTGCACCCACCTCACCAAGTGTGCTCTGAACCCACCTCACCCCCTGCACCCACTTCACCACCTGTACTCTGCACCCACCTCACCAAGTGTACTCTGCACCCACCTCACCAAGTGTACTCTGCACCCACCTCACCCCCTGCACGCACCTCACCACCTGTACTCTGCTCCCACCTCACCAAGTGTACTCTGCACCCACCTCACCCCCTGCACCCGCCTCACCACCTGTACTCTGCACTCACCTCACCAAGTGTACTTTGCACCCACCTCACCAAGTGTACTCTGCACCCACCTCACCAAGTGTACTCTGCACCCACCTCACCAAGTGTACTCTGCACCCACCTCACCCCCTGCACCCACCTCACCACCTGTACTCTGCACCCACCTCACCAAGTGTACTCTGCACCCACCTCACCGTGTGTATTCTGCACCCACCTCACCAAGTGTACTCTGCACCCACCTCACCCCCTGCACCCACCTCACCACCTGTGCTCTGCACCCACCTCACCAAGTGTACTCTGCACCCACCTCACCAAGTGTACTCTGCACCCACCTCACCCCCTGCACCCACCTCACCACCTGTACTCTGCACCCACCTCACCAAGTGTACTCTGCACCCACCTCACCGTGTGTATTCTGCACCCACCTCACCAAGTGTACTCTGCACCCACCTCACCCCCTGCACCCACCTCACCACCTGTACTCTGCACCCACCTCACCAAGTGTACTCTGCACCCACCTCACCAAGTGTACTCTGCACCCACCTCACCAAGTGTACTCTGCACCCACTTCACCCCCTGCACCCACCTCACCACCTGTGCTCTGCACCCACCTCACCAAGTGTACTCTGCACCCACCTCACCCCCTGCACCCACCTCACCACCTGTACCCTGCACCCATCTCACCACCTGTACTCTGCACCCACCTCACCCCCTGCACTCTGCACCCACCTCACCACCTGCACCCACCTCACCACCTGTACTCTGCACCCACATCACCCCCTGCACCCACCTCACCACCTGTACTCTGCACCCACCTCACCACCTGTACTCTGCACCCACCTCACCACCTGTGCTCTGCACCAACCTCACCACCTGCACCCACCTCACCATCTGTACTCTGCACCCATCTCTCAACCTGTACTCTGCACCCACCTCACCACCTGCACCCACCTCACCACCTGTACTCTGCACCCACCTCACCACCTGTACCCTGCACCCACCTCACCACCTGTACTCTGCACCCACCTCACCAAGTGTACTCTGGACCCACCTCACCACCTGTACTCTGCACCCACCTCACCACCTGCACCCACCTCACCACCTGTACTCTGCACCCACCTCACCAAGTGTACTCTGCACCCACCTCACCAAGTGTACTCTGCACCCACCTCACCAAGTGTACTCTGCACCCACCTCACCCCCTGCACCCACCTGACCACCTGTACTCTGCACTCACCTCACCAAGTGTACTTTGCACCCACCTCACCAAGTGTACTCTGCACCCACCTCACCCCCTGCACCCACCTCACCACCTGTGCTCTGCACCCACCTCACCAAGTGTACTCTGCACCCACCTCACCAAGTGTACTCTGAACCCACCTCACCCCCTGCACCCACCTCACCACCTGTACTCTGCACCCACCTCACCAAGTGTACTCTGCACCCACCTCACCGTGTGTATTCTGCACCCACCTCACCAAGTGTACTCTGCACCCACCTCACCACCTGTACTCTGCACCCACCTCACCAAGTGTACTCTGCACCCACCTCACCCCCTGCACCCACCTCACCACCTGTGCTCTGCACCCACCTCACCAAGTGTACTCTGCACCCACCTCACCAAGTGTACTCTGCACCCACCTCACCCCCTGCACCCACCTCACCACCTGTACTCTGCACCCACCTCACCAAGTGTACTCTGCACCCACCTCACCGTGTGTACTCTGCACCCACCTCACCCCCTGCACCCACCTCACCACCTGTACTCTGCACCCACCTCACCAAGTGTACTCTGCACCCACCTCACCAAGTGTACTCTGCACCCACCTCACCAAGTGTACTCTGCACCCACCTCACCCCCTGCACCCACCTCACCACCTGTACTCTGCACCAACCTCACCAAGTGTACTCTGCACCCACCTCACCAAGTGTACTCTGCACCCACTTCACCCCCTGCACCCACCTCACCACCTGTGCTCTGCACCCTCCTCACCAAGTGTACTCTGCACCCACCTCACCCCCTGCACCCACCTCACCACCTGTACCCTGCACCCATCTCACCACCTGTACTCTGCACCCACCTCACCCCCTGCACTCTGCACCCACCTCACCACCTGTACTCTGCACCCACATCACCCCCTGCAATCTGCACCCACCTTACCACCTGTACTCTGCACCCACCTCACCCCCTGCACCCACCTCACCACCTGTACTCTGCACCCACCTCACCACCTGTACTCTGCACCCACCTCACCACCTGTGCTCTGCACCCACCTCACCACCTGCACCCACCTCACCATCTGTACTCTGCACCCACCTCTCAACCTGTACTCTGCACCCACCTCACCACCTGCACCCACCTCACCACCTGTACTTTGCACCCACCTCACCACCTGTACCCTGCACCCACCTCACCACCTGTACTCTGCACCCACCTCACCAAGTGTACTCTGGACCCACCTCACCACCTGTACTCTGCACCCACCTCACCAGCTGCACCCACCTCACCACCTGTACTCTGCACCCACCTCACCAAGTGTGCTCTGCACCCACCTCACCCCCTGCACTCACTTCACCACCTGTACTCTGCACCCACCTCACCAAGTGTACTCTGCACCCACCTCACCCCCTGCACGCACCTCACCACCTGTACTCTGCACCCACCTCGCCAAGTGTACTCTGCATCCACCTCACCCCCTGCACCCACCTCACCACCTGTACTCTGCACTCACCTCACCAAGTGTACTTTGCACCCACCTCACCAAGTGTACTCTGCACCCACCTCACCAAGTGTACTCTGCACCCACCTCACCCCCTGCACCCACCTCACCACCTGTGCTCTGCACCCACCTCACCAAGTGTACTCTGCACCCACCTCACCAAGTGTACTCTGCACCCACCTCACCCCCTGCACCCACCTCACCACCTGTACTCTGCACCCACCTCACCAAGTGTACTCTGCACCCACCTCACCGTGTGTATTCTGCACCCACCTCACCAAGTGTACTCTGCACCCACCTCACCACCTGTACTCTGCACCCACCTCACCAAGTGTACTCTGCACCCACCTCACCAAGTGTACTCTGCACCCACCTCACCAAGTGTAGTCTGCACACACCTCACCACCTGTTCTCTGCACCCACCTCACCAAGTGTACTCTGCACCCACCTCACCAAGTGTACTCTGCACCCACCTCACCAAGTGTACTCTGCACCCACCTCACCCCCTGCACCCACCTCACCACCTGTACTCTGCCCCCACCTCACCACCTGTACTCTGCACCCACCTCACCAAGTTTACTCTGCACCCACCTCACCCCCTGCACCCACCTCACCACCTGTACTCTGCACCCACCTCACCAAGTGTACTCTGCACCCACCTCACCAAGTGTACTCTACACCCACCTCACCACCTGTACTCTGCACCCACCTCACCACCTGTACTCTGCACCCACCTCACCAAGTGTACTCTGCACCCACCTCACCACCTGCTCCCACCTCACCACCTGTACTCTGCACCCACCTCACCACCTGTACTCTGCACCCACCTCACCACCTGCACCCACCTCACCACCTGTACTCTGCACCCACCTCACCACCTGTACTCTGTACCCACCTCACCACCTGCAGCCACCTCACCACCTGTACTCTGCACCCACCTCACCACCTGCACCCACCTCACCACCTGTACTCTGCACCCACCTCACCTCCTGCACCCACCTCACCACCTGTACTCTGCACCCACCTCACCAAGTGTACTTTGCACCCACCTCACCACCTGCACCCACCTCATCACCTGTACTCTGCACCCACCTCACCACCTGTACTCTGCACCCACCTCACCACCTGTACACTGCACCCACCTCACCACCTGCACCCACCTCACCACCTATACTCTGCACCCCCCTCACCACCTGTACTCTGCACCCACCTCACCACCTGTACTCTGCACCCACCTCACCAAGTGTACTCTGCACCCACCTCACCACCTGCTCCTACCTCACCACCTGTACTCTGCACCCACCTCACCACCTGTACTCTGCACCCACCTCACCACCTGCACCCACCTCACCACCTGTACTCTGCACCCACCTCACCACCTGTACTCTGCACCCACCTCACCAAGTGTACTCTGCACCCACCTCACCACCTGTACTCTGCACCCACCTCACCACCTGCACCCACCTCACCACCTGTACTCTGCATCCACCTCCCCAAGTGTACTCTGCACCCACCTCACCAAGTGTACTCTACACCCACCTCACCACCTGTACTCTGCACCCACCTCACCACCTGTACTCTGCACCCACCTCACCAAGTGTACTCTGCTCCCACCTCACCACCTGTACTCTGCACCCACCTCACCACCTGTACTCTGCACCCACCTCACCACCTGCACCCACCTCACCACCTGTACTCTGCACTCACCTCACCACCTGTACTCTGCACCCACCTCACCACCTGCACCCACCTCACCACCTGTACTCTGCACCCACCTCACAACCTGTACTCTGCACCCACCTCACCACCTGCACCCACCTCACTACCTGTACTCTGCACCCACCTCACCCCCTGCACCCACCTCACCACCTGTACTCTGCACCCACCTCACCACCTGTACTCTGCACCCACCTCACCACCTGCACCCACCTCACCACCTGTACTCTGCACCCACCTCACCCCCTGCACCCACCTCACCACCTGTACTCTGCACCCACCTCACCCCCTGCACCCACCTCACCACCTGTACTCTGCACCCACCTCACCAAGTGTAAACACACTGCACCCACCTCACCACCTGCACCCACCTCATCACCTGTACTCTGCACCCACCTCACCACCTGTACTCTGCACCCACCTCACCACCTGTACTCTGCACCCACCTCACCACCTGTACCCTGCACCCATCTCACCCCCTGCACTCTGCACCCACCTCACCACCTGTACTCTGCACCCACCTCACCACCTGCACCCACCTCACCACCTGTACTCTGCACCCACCTCACCACCTGTACTCTGCACCCACCTCACCACCTGCACCCACCTCACCACCTGTACTCTGCACCCACCTCACCACCTGTACTCTGCACCCACCTCACCAAGTGTACTCTGCACCCACCTCACCAAGTTTACTCTGCACCCACCTCACCCCCTGCACCCACCTCACCACCTGTACTCTGCATCCACCTCCCCAAGTGTACTCTGCACCCACCTCACCAAGTGTACTCTACACCCACCTCACCACCTGTACTCTGCACCCACCTCACCACCTGTACTCTGCACCCACCTCACCAAGTGTACTCTGCTCCCACCTCACCACCTGTACTCTGCACCCACCTCACCACCTGTACTCTGCACCCACCTCACCACCTGCACCCACCTCACCACCCGTACTCTGCACTCACCTCACCACCTGTACTCTGCACCCACCTCACCACCTGCACCCACCTCACCACCTGTACTCTGCACCCACCTCACAACCTGTACTCTGCACCCACCTCACCACCTGCACCCACCTCACTACCTGTACTCTGCACCCACCTCACCCCCTGCACCCACCTCACCACCTGTACTCTGCACCCACCTCACCACCTGTACTCTGCACCCACCTCACCACCTGCACCCACCTCACCACCTGTACTCTGCACCCACCTCACCCCCTGCACCCACCTCACCACCTGTACTCTGCACCCACCTCACCCCCTGCACCCACCTCACCACCTGTACTCTGCACCCACCTCACCAAGTGTAAACACTCTGCACCCACCTCACCACCTGCACCCACCTCATCACCTGTACTCTGCACCCACCTCACCACCTGTACTCTGCACCCACCTCACCACCTGTACTGTGCACCCACCTCACCAAGTGTACTCTGGACCCACCTCAGAACCTGTACTCTGCACCCACCTCACCACCTGCACCCACCTCACCACCTGTACTCTGCACCCACCTCACCACCTGTACTCTGCACCCACCTTACCAAGTGTACTCTGCACCCACCTCACCACCTGCACCCACCTCACCACCTGTACTCTGCACCCACCTCACCACCTGTACCCTGCACCCATCTCACCCCCTGCACTCTGCACCCACCTCACCACCTGTACTCTGCACCCACCTCACCACCTGCACCCACCTCACCACCTGTACTCTGCACCCACCTCACCACCTGTACCCTGCACCCATCTCACCACCTGTACTCTGCACCCACCTCACCCCCTGCACTCTGCACCCACCTCACCACCTGTACTCTGCACCCACATCACCCCCTGCAATCTGCACCCACCTCACCACCTGTACTCTGCACCCACCTCACCACCTGTACTCTGCACCCACCTCACCCCCTGCAACCACCTCACCACCTGTACTCTGCACCCACCTCACCCCCTGCACCCACCTCACCACCTGTACTCTGCACCCACCTCACCCCCTGCACCCACCTCACCACCTGTACTCTGCACCCACCTCACCCCCTGCAGCCACCTCACCACCTGTACTCTGCACCCACCTCACCACCTGTGCTCTGCACCAACCTCACCACCTGCACCTCCTCACCATTTGTACTCTGCACCCACCTCACAACCTGTACTCTACACCCACCTCACCACCTGCACCCACCTCACCACCTGTACTCTGCATCCACCTCACCACCTGTACTCTGCACCCACCTCACCACCTGTACCCTGCACCCACCTCACCACCTGTACTCTGCACCCACCTCACCAAGTGTACTCTGGACCCACCTCACCACCTGTACTCTGCACCCACCTCACCACCTGCACCCACCTTACCACCTGTACTCTGCACCCACCTCACAACTTGTACTCTGCACCCACCTCACCAAGTGTACTCAGCACCCACCTGCACCCACCTCACCACCTGTACTCTGCACCCACCTCACCACCTGTACCCTGCACCCATCTCACCACCTGTACTCTGCACCCACCTCACCCCCTGCACTCTGCACCCACCTCACCACCTGTACTCTGCACCCACATCACCCCCTGCAATCTGCACCCACCTCACCACCTGTACTCTGCACCCACCTCATCCCCTGCAACCACCTCACCACCTGTACTCTGCACCCACCTCACCACCTGTACTCTGCACCCACCTCACCCCCTGCACCCACCTCACCACCTGTACTCGGCACCCACATCACCCCCTGCAGCCACCTCACCACCTGTACTCTGCACCCACCTCACCACCTATGCTCTGCACCCACCTCACCACCTGCACCCACCTCACCAATTGTACTGTGCACCCATCTCACAACCTGTACTCTGCACCCACCTCACCACCTGCACCCACCTCACCACCTGTACTCTGCACCCACCTCACCACCTGTACTCTGCACCCACCTCACCACCTGTACCCTGCACCCACCTCACCACCTGTACTCTGCACCCACCTCACCAAGTGTACTCTGGACCCACCTCACCACCTGTACTCTGCAACCACCTCACCACCTGCACCCACCTCACCACCTGTACTCTGAACCCACCTCACAACTTGTACTCTGCACCCACCTCACCAAGTGTACTCTGCACCCACCTGCACACACCTCACCACCTGGACTCTGCACCCACCTCACCACCTGTACCCTGCACCCATCTCACCACCTGTACTTTGCACCCACCTCACCCCCTGCACTCTGCACCCACCTCACCCCATGCACTCTGCACCCACCTCACCCCCTGCACTCTGCACCCCCCTCACCCTATGCACTCTGCACCCACCTCACCACCTGTAATCTGCACCCACCTCACCCCCTGCAATCTGCACCCACCTCACCACCTGTACTCTGCACCCACATCACCCCCTGCACCCACCTCACCACCTGTACTCTGCACCCACCTCACCACTTGTACTCTGCACCCACCTCACCCCCTGCAACCACCTCACCACCTGTACACTGCACCCACCTCACCACCTGTACTCTGCACTCACCTCACCACCTGTACTCTGCACCCACCTCACCCCCTGCAACCACCTCACCACCTGTACACTGCACCCACCTCACCACCTGTACTCTGCACCCACCTCACCACCTGTACTCTGCACCCACCTCACCAAGTGTACTCTGCACCCACCTCACCACCTGCTCCCACCTCACCACCTGTACTCTGCACCCACCTCACCACCTGTACTCTGCACCCACCTCACCACCTGCACCCACCTCACCACCTGTACTCTGTACCCACCTCACCACCTGTACTCTGTACCCACCTCACCACTTGCACCCACCTCACCAAGTGTACTCTGCACCCACCTGCACACACCTCACCACCTGTACTCTGCACCCACCTCACCACCTGTACTCTGTACCCACCTCACCACCTGCACCCACCTCACCACCTGTACTCTGCACCCACCTCACCACCTGCACCCACCTCACCACCTGTACTCTGCACCCACCTCACCTCCTGCACCCACCTCACCACCTGTACTCTGCACCCACCTCACCAAGTGTACTCTGCACCCACCTCACCACCTGCACCCACCTCATCACCTGTACTGTGCACCCACCTCACCACCTGTACTCTGCACCCACCTCACCACCTGTACACTGCACCCACCTCACCACCTGCACCCACCTCACCACCTATACTCTGCATCCACCTCACCACCTGTACTCTGCACCCACCTCACCACCTGTACTCTGCACCCACCTCACCACCTGCACCCACCTCACCACCTGTACTCTGCACCCACCTCACCACCTGTACTCTGCACCCACCTCACCACCTGCACCCACCTCACCACCTGTACTCTGCACCCACCTCACAATCTGTACTCTGCACCCACCTCACCACCTGCACCCACCTCACCACCTGTACTCTGCACCCACCTCACCACCTGTACTCTGTACCCACCTCACCACCTGTACTCTGCACCCACCTCACCACCTGCACCCACCTCACCACCTGTCCTCTGCACCCACCTCACCCCCTGCACCCACCTCACCACCTGTACTCTGCACCCACCTCACCCCCTGCACCCACCTCACCACCTGTACTCTGCACCCACCTCACCAAGTGTAAACACTCTGCACCCACCTCACCACCTGCACCCACCTCATCACCTGTACTCTGCACCCACCTCACCACCTGTACTCTGCACCCACCTCACCACCTGTACACTGCACCCACCTCACCACCTGCACCCACCTCACCACCTATACTCTGCACCCACCTCACCACCTGTACTGTGCACCCACCTCACCAAGTGTACTCTGGACCCACCTCACCACCTGTACTGTGCACCCACCTCACCAAGTGTACTCTGGACCCACCTCAGAACCTGTACTCTGCACCCACCTCACCACCTGTACTGTGCACCCACCTCACCAAGTGTACTCTGCACCCACCTCACCACCTGTACTGTGCACCCACCTCACCAAGTGTACTCTGGACCCACCTCAGAACCTGTACTCTGCACCCACCTCACCACCTGCACCCACCTCACCACCTGTACTCTGCACCCACCTCACCACCTGTACTCTGCACCCACCTTACCAAGTGTACTCTGCACCCACCTCACCACCTGTACCCACCTCACCACCTGTACTCTGCACCCACCTCACCACCTGTACCCTGCACCCATCTCACCCCCTGCACTCTGCACCCACCTCACCACCTGTACTCTGCACCCACCTCACCACCTTCACCCACCTCACCACCTGTACTCTGCACCCACCTCACCCCCTGCACCCACCTCACCACCTGTACTGTGCACCCACCTCACCCCCTGCAGCCACCTCACCACCTGTACTCTGCACCCACCTCACCACCTGTGCTCTGCACCCACCTCACCACCTGCACCCACCTCACCATTTGTACTCTGCACCCACCTCACAACCTGTACTCTGCACCCACCTCACCACCTGCACCCACCTCTCCACCTGTACTCTGCACCCACCTCACCACCTGTACTCTGCACCCACCTCACCACCTGTACCCTGCACCCACCTCACCACCTGTACTCTGCACTCACCTCACCAAGTGTACTCTGGACCCACCTCACCACCTGTACTCTTCACCCACCTCACCACCTGCACCCACCTTACCACCTGTACTCTGCACCCACCTGCACCCACCTCACCACCTGTACTCTGCACCCACCTCACCACCTGTACCCTGCACCCATCTCACCACCTGTACTCTGCACCCACCTCACCCCCTGCACTCTGCACCCACCTCACCACCTGTACTCTGCACCCACATCACCCCCTGCAATCTGCACCCACCTCACCACCTGTACTCTGCACCCACCTCATTTCCTGCAACCACCTCACCACCTGTACTCTGCACCCACCTCACCCCCTGCACCCACCTCACCACCTGTACTCTGCACCCACCTCACCCCCTGCACCCACCTCACCACCTGTACTCTGCACCCACCTCACCACCTGTGCTCTGCACCCACCTCACCACCTGCACCCACCTCACCATTTGTACTCTGCACCCACCTCACAACCTGTACTCTGCACCCACCTCACCACCTGCACCCACCTCACCACCTGTACTCTGCACCCACCTCACCACCTGTACTCTGCACCCACCTCACCACCTGTACCCTGCACCCACCTCACCACCTGTACACTGCACCCACCTCACCAAGTGTACTCTGGACCCACCTCACCACCTGTACTCTGCAACCACCTCACCACCTGCACCCACCTCACCACCTGTACTCTGAACCCACCTCACAACTTGTACTCTGCACCCACCTCACCAAGTGTACTCTGCACCCACCTGCACACACCTCACCACCCGTACTCTGCACCCACCTCATCACCTGTACCCTGCACCCATCTCACCACCTGTACTTTGCACCCACCTCACCCCCTGCACTCTGCACCCACCTCACCCCCTGCACTCTGCACCCACCTCACCCCATGCACTCTGCACCCACCTCACCCCCCTCACTCTGCACCCACCTCACCCCATGCACTCTGCACCCACCTCACCACCTGTAATCTGCACCCACCTCACCCCCTGCAATCTGCACCCACCTCACCACCTGTACTCTGCACCCATGTCACCCCCTGCACCCACCTCACCACCTGTACTCTGCACCCACCTCACCACTTGTACTCTGCACCCACCTCACCCCCTGCAACCACCTCATCACCTGTACTCTGCACCCACCTCACCACCTGTACTCTGCATCCACATCACCCACTGCACCCACCTCACCACCTGTACTCTGCACTCACCTCACCACCTGTACTCTGCACCCACCTCACCACCTGTACTCTGCACCCACCTCACCACCTGTACTCTGCACCCACCTCACCAAGTGTACTCTGGACCCACCTCACCACCTGTACTCTGCACCCACCTCAAACCTGTACTCTGCACCCACCTCACCACCTGCACCCACCTCACCACCTGTACTCTGCACCCACCTCACCAAGTGTACTCTGCACCCACCTCAGCACCTGCACCCACCTCACCACCTGTACTCTGCACCCACCTCACCACCTGTACCCTGCACCCATCTCACCCCCTGCACTCTGCACCCACCTCACCACCTGTACTCTGCACCCACCTCACCACCTGCACCCACCTCACCATCTGTACTCTGCACCCACCTCACCACCTGTACCCTGCACCCATCTCACCACCTGTACCCTGCACCCACCTCACCCCCTGCACTCTGCACCCACCTCACCACCTGTACTCTGCACCCACCTCACCACCTGTACTCTGCACCCACCTCACCACCTGTACTCTGCACCCACCTCACCCCCTGCAACCACCTCACCACCTGTACTCTGCACCCACCTCACCCCCTGCAACCACCTCACCACCTGTACTCTGCACCCACCTCACCCCCTGCACCCACCTCATCACCGCACTCTGCACCCACATCACCCCCTGCACCCACCTCACCACCTCTACTCTGCACCTACCTCACCCCCTGCAGCCACCTCACCACCTGTACTCTGCACCCACCTCACCACCTGTACTCTGCACCCACCTCACCCCCTGCAACCACCTCACCACCTCTACTCTGCACCTACCTCACCCCCTGCAGCCACCTCACCACCTGTACCCTGCACCCATCTCACCACCTGTACCCTGCACCCACCTCACCCCCTGCACTCTGCACCCACCTCACCCCCTGCACTCTGCACCCACCTCACCACCTGTACTCTGCAACCACCTCACCACCTGTACTCTGCACCCACCTCACCACCTGTACTCTGCACCCACCTCACCCCCTGCAACCACCTCACCACCTGTACTCTGCACCCACCTCACCCCCTGCAACCACCTCACCACCTGTACTCTGCACCCACCTCACCCCCTGCACCCACCTCATCACCGCACTCTGCACCCACATCACCCCCTGCACCCACCTCACCACCTCTACTCTGCACCTACATCACCCCCTGCAGCCACCTCACCACCTGTACTCTGCACCCACCTCACCCCCTGCACCCACCTCACCACCTGTACTCTGCACCCACCTCACCAACTGTACTCTGCACCCACCTCACCCTCTGCACCCACCTCACCCCCTGCACTGGGCACCCACCTCACCCCTGCACCTAGTGCACCCCCTAACCCTGCACTCTGTATGTAGTGCACCCATGAACCCTGCACTCTGCACATATTGTTCCCCTCAACCCAGCATTCTGCATATAGCGCACCCCTCAACCTTGCACTCTGCACCTAGCACCCCCCCCCCAACCCTGCACTCTGTAAATAGCGCATCCCTGCACTCTGTAGCTAGCATACCCCTGAATGCTGCATTCTGTACATAGTGCACCCTTCAACCCTGTATGTAGCACACCTTTCAACTATGCACCCCTCAACCCTGCACTCTGTTCATAGTGCACCCCTCAATGCTAGTGCAGTTTGGCCACACCAGAAATTTGATGCAGAGGTTATGATGTGCAGTAACCTCTAGCAACCAATCATTGAGCAATAATGATTTGCAGTAACCTCTAGAAACCAATTAATGAGCAGTAATGATGTTTTGTAACCTCTAGCAACCATTCAGCAAGCTGAAATGATGTGCTGTAACCTCTAGCAGTCAATCACAATCGCTACCTGATCTGCTGCAGTAAACCCATTTTGAGTCTAGCTGGAGGGGGGCCCCAATAAAATGTTTGCCCAGGGTCCAATCAATATTAAAGACAGCCCTGGTACTGCTATACACGTCAACAGGGTTAGGCAATATGTTCAGGGTTTGCGGACTTCTTGCTGGGTTTAGTTGACCCTTCTTTGAACAGTACTTTGCTCAGTTCACTCATACCGAATTATAAGAAGAAAAAACAATGCAGCTCTATACATAAAAATCAACACAAATGTGACTATCAGCTATGCAGCATGATAGTATATAACTAAATATAAAAAATGCAGGAAGCCAAATACAATATTGTATTATTATAGTGAGTCCATGATCATATCAACGACCAATAACGTGAACATTATGGTCATGTAAATGTTCAACAAAGGTGAGCAGTATAAATGTAAGATGAGTGAGAGGTATCTCAAGGATGCTACGTGGTAGCACGCTACTTTTTATTGTGATCACTTTTATCCTGGCTGCTATCTGGATTTTTACCCTATTTGGTTTGAAATAAACCTGCTTCTTTGGATTTAAGCACTATGTGGAGCCTTTTTTTCCATGTCCCCATGATGGCTTTGTGAAAGGTGCATTCCTCCTATATACACCAGTCGGAGAAGTGCGTACAACCAGACTTGGAACATCTGATGTCTTTAGGTCGTTTACCATTGCTACAAAGGAACCAGTGGAACCTGCCGTATACGCCTCTACAACAAACATCTATTTGGATCGATCGATCCTTAAGCCTGTATGACACCTAGCCGTACGGCAAACGTGTCCACCTGTTCCGGTAAGCGTATTTGCTCCATTCATTCTTTGCTGTGGATACTGAGTATTGGAACACCACCTCTGTGAAACCACGTAGCACCCTTGAGATACCTCTCACTCATCTTACATTTATACTGCTCACCTTTGTTGAACATTTACATGACCATAATGTTCACGTTATTGGTCGTTGATATGATCATGGACTCACTATAATAATACAATATTGTATTTGGCTTCCTGCATTTTTTATATTTAGTTATATACTATCATGCTGCATAGCTGATAGTCAAATTTGTGTTGATTTTTATGTATAGAGCTGCATTGTTTTTTCTTCTCACTGTTCACATTGTCACTACTTTGTTGATGCTGGCTGCTATACACCTTTTTTTTTTTTTTTTTTTTCAGTAGCGCAACCATATCATTATCTTATATTGCATACTGAATTATAACCAATAAAAATGTTCAGAGAGACTTTTGCTGTAACGCCCTGACACAACAAAAATGTGTCCGAAGGTACAATAAGCACCATACTGACAACCGAAGTAATAAAGTAATAAAGTGGTAAAGTAATAATCTCAGTAATAAAGCATTCAGTACATACAGAAGTGGAGAATTGTGCAATTATTCTCCTCCTCAGATTACTGCCCCCTCTCCCTGTAAGCTAGCCTAAAAGTTTTGTAAGTCTCTGAAAACAGAACCAAATATATAACTGAGGTGAAAAGGCAAATAGTTTGTAAAGGTTGCCAGTGCCAAGCAGATTTTCTGCATAGGCTCCCAAAACTGGAATCTCTTTTTCCTGCTAGGCACTGTTAACTTTAACAAAGTATTTGTCTTTCCACCTCAGTTATATATTTACGGTAGTCCTCTTTTAGAATCTTACCAGTTGGAGTCTGGGGTGGCACATGGCGACTGTGCAAAATAAATCCACAAAGTCACTTTAGCTAAGAGGGTGCACATCATTATTGCTCTGTGCTGCCTTATTGAATAACTCTGCTCATTGGCAGGTTTTAATCTTCAGCTGAAAGCACAAGGATTTTAAAGCAGACATATTCACTCCCATTTTTTACTTTTTTATTTTACCTCCCCCGACCCATTTTTTTTTTTTGGGGGGGGGGTCGAAACACCTTTTTCTAACGGGGAACAAGCCATACTTCTTCCTTTCTTACCTAGAAGAGTATGCTGTTCCCCCACCCAAAGCCTCCTGGGATACCCATGTTATGCATCCAGGTAGGCTTCAGGCTATGTAGAATACTCTGAACATGCACAGTGGAGCGTTGTCAGGGGGCTAGCTACTAAGACACAGGAGAAACAACTGGCTTCCTGATGAGATCATCAAAGAAGATTACAGCACAGGACCTGGTGTGCAGCGACTTTCGACGTACTACTGCAGGACAACGCTGGGTGGGTGTGTATGTTATGCGTATTCAACCCAGCTGAGAAGAGTGTTGAGAGGGTTAAGAGTAGAGATGGGCCGAACACCCCCCGGTTTGGTTCGCGCCATAACTCTCGAACATCGCAAAAGTTCTGACCCAAACTTAGAACCCCATTAAACTCTTTGGGACCGAATGTGAAAAAGTACCCATTTTGAAGGCTTATATGCAAGTTATTGGCCATATAAAGGGTATGGGGGCCCAGGTACCGCCGTGGGGGACATGTACCAATGCAAACAAAACTTTTAAAAAACGATCATTTTTAGAGGAGCAGTGATTTTAATCATGGTTAAAGTGAAAAAAAAAGAAAAATTCCTTTAACCTCTTAGCGACCGCCCCATGCACATATACTGCGGCAGGGCAGCCGCCCTGTGCCAGATAATATATCTAGTACGTCATCTGACACTTCCGGTTCTGGGGAGCGGATGCTGCCGGCAACCTGCTCCTGCTCGGGACCCGCCGATCGTTCCGGAGACATGCAGAACAGCAGTCTGCCTATGTAAACAAGGCAGATCGCCGTTCTGTGAGAGGGGAATGTAATGATCTTGTGCCTCTGCTAAGCAGAGACACGAATCTTTACCTTCCCCCAGTCAAAGTGCATCCTCCACAGTTAGTAAGCACTCCTTGGGAACACATTTAAACCTTTGATTGCCCTTGATGTTAACCCCTTCCCTGCCAGTGTCATTTGTACAGTGACAGTGTATATCTTTTAGCACTGATCACCTTATTAGTGTCACTGGTCCCCAAAAAGTGTCCAAAGGATGAGTTAGGTGTCTAATTTGTCCACCACAATATTGCAGTCCCGCTATAAGTCACTGATTGCCGCCATTACTAGTAACAAAATAAAAAAAATTAAAAATACCCCATAGTTTGTAAACCAATCAATATAGGCTTATTGGGATTTTTTACCAAAAATATGTAGCCGAATACATATTGGCCTAAATTTATGAAGAAATTTGATTTTTACATTTTTTTTAATGGGTATGTTTTATAGCAGAAAGTAAAAAAATTATATATTTTTTCAAAATTGTCAATCTTTTTTTTGTTTATAGAGCAAAAAATAAAAACCGCAGAGGTGATCAAATACCACCAAAAGAAAGCTTTATTTGTGCAGGGAAAAAGGACATTTATTTGGGTACAGTGTTGCATGAGCACGGCAACTGTTAGTTAAAATAACGCAGTGCCTTTTTACAAAAAATGACCTGGTCATGAAGGGGGGTAAACCTTCGAGAGCTGAAGTGGTTAAATATAGTGCCTGGGTGGTTCCCCTAGTCTGCCTGTAAAGTGGCATATCTGTACCGTGTATAGAACCTGCTGCAGCAAACAATGTAAAAAATGTAAACAATGGTTTCGGAAGCCAGTCTGTATGATAAGGCCACATTTGGTGCACTCGGAACAAGATTCAAGATTTTTTGGATAGATTCTGGTGTCTCTTTGGCAGACATTGAATGGAAATAACAATGTTTTGCACCACAGTGAGCAAGCCTTATGTGAAGAAGCTAAATTATAGTACACTCAGGCCAAGAATAACAATTTTTTTTGATAAAGTCTGGTGTCCCTTTCACAGACTTTAGATAGAAGTAACAGGTGCGGAAAAATTGGGCTTTGTGTTGGTGGTGCCTTCACACCATAACCTTCTCGAGCAGGGATATGCAATTAGCGGACCTCCAGCTGTTGTAAAACTACAAGTCCCATCATGCCTCTGCCTCTGGGTGTCATGCTTGTGGCTGCCAGAGTCTTGCTATGCCTCATGGGACTTGTAGTTCTCCAACAGCTGGACGTCCGCTAATTGCATATCCCTGTTCTAGAGGTACTCTTGATGAAAGCAACAATTGGCTTTGCTGTAAAAAACTGAAAACTGAGGCCCCTATCAAACAGGTGCAGAAAAATTGGTCATTGGGTGTTAAAGTGATTGTAAACCTATGTTTTTTTTTTAAATGACAAACATATCATACTTACCTCCACTGTGCAGTTTGTTTTGCATAGTATGGCCCTGATCATCGTCTTCTGGGGTCCCCCGGCGGCGCTCGCAGCTCCTCCTCGAATCGGTAAACCCCTGGGAGAAGCGCTCTCCCTGGGGGTTACCTTGTGGGTGCGCTCCCGAGTCCAGCATTTGCATCCATAGACAAAGAATGCCGGACTCGCCTCCGCCCCCCAGTGCCCACGTCGTTGGATTTGATTGACAGCAGCAGGAGCCAATGACTGTGCTGCTATCAATCTATCCAATCAAGAGTCGTGAACCCCGGGCAGAGAGGAAGAGCGCATCTCCGCTGAGGGAACAAAGGCCTCAGGTGAGTAAATCGGGGGGGGCAGAGGGGCCAGTCAGTGTCAGAAGTTTTTTCACCTTAATGCATAGGGTGAGAAAACACAGGATTTAAAAACCCTTTTAATTGTGCCCCTATACCAAAAAATTACTTCAAGATAAAATCAACACCCACAAAGCTAGGCAGCCTAGATTGTCTTGTAGAGATTCGAGATTCCAATGACACTTAATCAGCGACATCAGCATCAGGGGCTTGATAGTTGGAGCTAATCCAGGAGTAATTTATTTTGACAAATGTCACACGGTCAACGTAGTCTGTGGACAGACGCGCTCTTTTATCTGTCACAAAATCTCCAGCAGCACTGAATGTCCATTTGGAAAGCACGCTGGATGCAGGGCAGCCCAGCAACTCAATCGCATACTGGGCAAGTGTGACGGGGGGGCCCGTGGAACTCAGAATACATCTTATGTCTAAGGCACCCTGTGCCATCCTGGCACAGGGTGAGGGAGAAAATATATATTGGACTACTTAAAATGGGACAGTAATATTTGTCCACAATATCTCCCAGGATGTATGTTAATTGAATGAGCTGATCACATTGTCCTCTATACAATGTAGGAGACGGGACGACTCCTATTGGAGCTCATGTTAATTAGGTTTTGTTTGTATTGTTAATTGTAATTAGCTCCAGCTATTGTGTTGATATAACTGTGTGAAGCTCGGTGACCACAAGTCTGGGCGAAAGGTCATGTCTCAGTCACCTAGGCTGTATAAAGGATTAGATAATTAGGTCATGTTAATTAAGTTACAGTTGTATTGTTAGAGGAGGTTCCAACAGCATATAAAGTCTTGTAATTGTGATTCTAAATAAAGTCAGTTCTTGGTAGCAACAAGCAAGTGTCACCTTGTTTGTGCTCAGAGAGGTTGGGATATCTGTATACAGACTGGGAGGAAGTGGTATATGACGGAAGCACTCAAGCGGAGTGTGGGACGTTCCGTGACATTGGTGGCAAGCAGCGGGAAAGCTTCCTGAAGTCTGGGACATCCAAACCTCCAACTGGATCCAAGATCAGCATAGCAGACTTCAGTCACCCCAGAGGAGATATGGACCTGGCATCAGAATTCCCGGGGCTGCTGCGGATCATCCTTTCAACATATACCAGGACTGTGTCTGAGGATGAATACCTGGAGCTTAGGCAGCAAATTCGGGTGGAGCTCTGGATTGCAGCCCTCCGTCTCGCTGGTATAAAACAGGGCAAGTGCTTTCCAACCCAAGAGCAACGGGCCAGTGACCAACGGGCATTGCGGATGGCATTCCTGGGAGAGCAGCCCCAGGAGCAATGGGTGACTGAGTTGGACAGGTTGGTCCAGCAGGAGATAGAGCTGGACAATCGTTATCGGGCTCTGCAATGGCACGCAGAGGAGGGATATTTAGGGGAGACAACAGAATGCTCTCCGGAGGGATATGACTTTGGCGGCCCTGGATTGCTGTGGGAGAGCCTTACAGATCTTTTTATGTTTGGCGATGAAGGGGAACCTGACCTTGAGGACCTGAGAGACTATAGAGAGTCTATGCTCGGTCTTGCAGGGGTCTCAGAGCTCAAACCTGATCTGGACCATTTGCTAAGGAAGGAACAGCATCTGGAAAGGGCATACAGGAAACTGCTAGAACAAGTTCAGCAGCATGCCAGAGAATCGGCAGTGGAAAATCCGGAGATTGCCGTCCCCAAACCTGAAGTGCTGACAACAGGGCAGAGCTCTACTAACCTCTGCCCAGAAATGATAGCATCTTCTGGGTTCCATGGACAGGAGATGGTGAACCTCTATCCCCAGACATCAGTTGCAGAGACATGGGATTTGATAGACTTTTCTGCTGAGGAAGAACAACCTGATGAGCCTCCAGCAGAAGAGCTGCTATCAGGGCCAAAGTTCACTGTGTTCTGCCCAGCACCAACAGTGGCTTCGGCCTTCTTGAGACAAGAGGTAGTCGGCCTTTCTCCCACAACACTGACAGGGACATGTGATTTTCTGCCAGCAGCATCTATGGAGTTAAAACAAACTTCTCCAGCTGAAGATCTGGTAACTGAACAGAGGGTCCAAGACCTCTGCCCCACACTTTTACCAATTCCAGAGACTGGGGATTTAATAGACGTTTCTGTAGAGGAGGAACCACCTGGCAAACCCCCAGCAGAAGTGCTGGCAACCGGACAGAGGGTCCAAGACCTCTGCCCCACACCTGCAGCAATTGTGGAGGCTCAGGGTGAGAAGATGGCAATCACTTCCCAGCAGCAGATACAGGGGGAGAAGGGAGAGGAGGTGTGTGTTGTCCCTCCCCAACAGTTGGCCAGGGTGGAGGAAGCGGGCTTTCCTCCCCAGCAAAGATCCGTACACCTGGGAGACAGTACCATCGACATGTCGTCCCAGCAGCCAGATGAGGGAATGGAAAAGGAAGCAGCCGGTTTACCTCCCCAATGGCAGCTACACAGTTTGGGAGTGGAGGAAGCCAGCCTCCTGCCCCAACGGTTAGCCGGAGCGGAGGATGCGGAGTCCCCAGCAGAAGTGCTGGCAACAGGGCAGAGTGCTACCAACCTCTGCCCAGCACCGGCAACAACTACAGAGTTCCAGGGAGGCGGGGCAGTCGGCCTCCCTCTCCAACAGTTAGCCGGAACAGATGGTGTGGGGTTTCCAGCAGAAGGGCTGGCAACAGGGCCGAGGACTGCTGGACTCTGCCCTCAACTAACAGAGGATGGATTTCCTGTGAAGGTGGATGGGACTTCAGTCTCCACCTGTATACCCCAGGGATGCTGGGCAGTGGGCCCAGATCCCCAACAGCATGACAGAGTGAGCTCAGACACCCTGTCTTCTCTCCAGCGGCAGAAAGGATTCCAGGGAGAAGAGCCAGTCCAGGCCTCTCCCCAGCGGCAGATATGTTCTCAGAGAGAGGCAGAGGTTGGCTGGGTGAGTAATGCTTTGTTTGGAACAATTTGTTTGGGGTACTGTGTGGGTACAGGCAGTAGAGGACTGGAGCTGTTTACTAACTTCGGAGTCAACCCGTCTGGGGTCTCCTCCTGTGTTAGTCTTCTGCCGAAAGGGGAGAGATGTGACGGGGGGCCCGTGGAACTCAGAATACATCTTATGTCTAAGGCACCCTGTGCCATCCTGGCACAGGGTGAGGGAGAAAATATATCTTGGACTACTTAAAATGGGACAGTAATATTTGTCCACAATATCTCCCAGGATGTATGTTAATTGAATGAGCTGATCACATTGTCCTCTATACAATGTAGGAGACGGGACGACTCCTATTGGAGCTCATGTTAATTAGGTTTTGTTTGTATTGTTAATTGTAATTAGCTTCAGCTATTGTGTTGATACAACTGTGTGAAGCTCGGTGACCACAAGTCTGGGCGAAAGGTCATGTCTCAGTCACCTAGGCTGTATAAAGGATTAGATAATTAGGTCATGTTAATTAAGTTACAGTTGTATTGTTAGAGGAGGTTCCAACAGCATATAAAGTCTTGTAATTGTGATTCTAAATAAAGTCAGTTCTTGGTAGCAACAAGCAAGTGTCGCCTTGTTTGTGCTCAGAGAGGTTGGGATATCTGTATACAGACTGGGAGGAAGTGGTATATGACGTAAGCACTCAAGCGGAGTGTGGGACGTTCCGTGACAGCAAGTTCTGGCCAGTGGTCTATTCTCATGACCCAGAAACCCAGTGGATCATTAACTGGAAAGCTCTCCATGTCTGTTCTTGCCCCTAGACAATCTTCCACCATATAATGCAGACTCTGCCAATAGGATGTGGAAGCTGACAGCCCTGGGCGCTTGGGATGAGCTCAAACATTGGGTGTTTGCCCGTTCGCCGAACATTATGGGGCGAATTTTGGGGGAACATTATGGGGGAAATTTGAGCCCCTGGACTGGGACAAAAATATGGCCCTGGACTTCATCATGACCGGCCCACTTTAATTTTGAGTGTCCCCAACAGCGTCCCCCTTACATCATATTGTCCCCAACAGCGTCCCCCTTACATCATAGTGTCCCCAACAGCATCCCCCTTACATCAGAGTGTCCCCAACAGCATCCCCCTTACATCATAGTGTCCCCAACAGCGTCCCCCTTACATCATAGTGTCCCCAACAGAGTCCCCCTTACATCAGAGTGTCCCCAACAGCATCCCCCTTACACCAGAGTGTCCCCAACAGCATCCCCCTTACATCATAGTGTCCCCAACAGCGTCCCCCTTACATCATAGTGTCCCCAACAGAGTCCCCCTTACATCAGAGTGTCCCCAACAGCATCCCCCTTACATCATAGTGTCCCCAACAGCGTCCCCCTTACATCAGAGAGTCCCCAACAGCGTCCCCCTTACATCAGAGAGTACCCAACAGCGTCCCCCTTACATCAGAGTGTCCCCAACAGCGTCCCACTTACATCAGAGTGTCCCCAACAGCGTCCCTCTTATATCAGAGTGTACCAATCAGCAGCTCCCTTCACAGAGAGTCCCAATCAGCAGCTCCCTTCACAGAGAGTACCAATCAGCAGCTCCCTTCACAGAGAGTCCCAATCAGCAGCTCCCTTCACAGAGAGTCCTAATCAGCAGCTCACTTCACATCAGAGTCCCCATCAGAGAGTCCCAATCAGCAGCTCCCTTCACATCAGAGTCCCCATCAGAAAGCCCCCATCAGCAGTCCCCTTCACATCAGAGTGTCCTCCCCCTCCCACATGCACTCAGTTTTAAGGCAGCTTCTCGTTCCTCTCTCCAGTCATGTGATAACAAGTGATAAGGGGAGAGAGAAAGGAAAGTCTGCCGTTAGTCTATCTCCCCCTGCAGGCTGGAGGGAGCATAATGTCTAATGCTCTCTCCAGCGTATGACGGAAGCTGCTCCTCCTGACAGGAGTGAAATTGCGATCACTCACTGTCAGAGAGGAGGGGCTCCAGAACCGCACCTGACTGGCCCACTGAGCCATCGGCCCACCGGGAATCTCCCGGTAGTCCCGATGGCCAGTACATGCCTGCCCATAATGCACTGCGAGATCGCAGTGCATTGCTGTATGATGATTGGCCAAAGCATGCACCTGACCTGCATGCTTTGGCCAAGCATAGCGCGCCCTGCTGAGAGAGCCATAAATGGCCAAAGGCAGGGTGCCTTTGGCCAATCATGGCTCAGGGGGACTAAGTCCACGCCCCACACTATATAAGGCTGCTTACATCGCGGGCATGTGTAGTGTTGTTGCCATGGATGGAGAGATAGCTTGAGTTAAATTAGGCAGACAGGTTATTTAGTTATTGGCAGTGTATTTCATATATATATATACAGTTGGTGTAATATATATATATATATATATATATATATATATATATATATATACTCTGCATTTAGCGTAGACAATATATTCAGTGTATACTATATATTCAGTCAGTACAGGCAGTGTATTTGTGTATTTGATATATATATATATATATATATATATATATATATATATATATATATATATATACACTCTGCATTCAGTGTAGCCTATATATACTGTGCATTCAGTGGTGTACTGTCTCTAATAAAGTGCAGGTGGTGTACACAGTATATAATACAGTGTGTACAGTTTCTAATACACTTCAGGTGGTGTACACAGTATATAATACAGTGCAGCCAGTGTACAGTTTCTAATACAGTGCAGGAGGTGTACACAGTAAATAATACCCCCCCAGATGATGTCTTATTGAGACGAAACTGGTCGGAACGGGCTTTGCTGATGCCACTGCAATATTTGATTTTACTTACATGCCTTTTAATGCCTTCTCAAATGTGAGTGACCATTTTACTTATTTCAATAAAATGTCTTTTATGTAAATGGAATCACACTATGTGGCCCAATTTTTTTCCCTTTACCATATATAATACTGGGAGGATCCGTTCTTGATCTTTGGTCACTGTTCCCTTGGTGGATACCTATTGATGTTATACATTGTGACGGACCCCTGCCTGATTGGTCTACATCAGAAACCGTGTATGCTGATTTTCTTCCCTGGGTGTGCTACACCACAAGCTCTGTTAACTCATCAGGCTTATGCCTAGTTAGGTTCAACTTGTCTGGTAAGCCTTTTGGTGGTGGATTATCAACAGACAACTAGTTCACAGATTTATCTCGCAAGTCACTTTATATATTGGAGTCACCTTAGGGACTTTCATTCTAATATATATATATATATATATATATATATACACACATATATATATATATATATATATATATATATATATATATATATATATATATATATATATATATATATATATGCACTGTTGGTTTATGTAAACATCATCATTATTGTTGTTTGCATATTAGAGTAATATTGTATGCATTTTATCATGGTTTATGCACATCAGTAATGGTTTGTTACTAGTTTGAACCTGTCAGGGGACTCTCACTTTCCCCTTCACTTTTAGCGCTGCACTTTACCACTTTCCTATTTGTTCACATTTCACATTTCTGTTGTGCTGGCAGCTATTATTTATCACTTTAAG
The DNA here is from genome assembly GCF_042186555.1 of Aquarana catesbeiana. NCBI lineage: Eukaryota > Metazoa > Chordata > Amphibia > Anura > Ranidae > Aquarana > Aquarana catesbeiana. Next base: position 411,909,825 of record NC_133328.1, on the reverse strand, counting down.
ACAGCGCATTTTTTTTCTTTTCTTTTTTTCTATATATTAGTCAGTGCAGGCAGTGTATTTGATTATTTATATATATACTCTGCATTCAGTGTAGCCTATATTTACTGTGCATTCGGTGGTGTACTGTCTCTAATAAAGTGCAGGTGGTGTACACAATATATAATACAGTGTGTGAAGTTTCTAATACACTTCAGGTGGTGTACACAGTATATAATATAGTGCAGCCGGTGTACAGTTTTTAATACAGTGCAGGTGGTGTACACAGTATATAATACAGTGTGTACAGTTTCTAATACACTTCAGGCGGTGTACACAGTATATAATACAGAGCAGCCGGTGTACAGTTTCTAATACATCGCAGGCGGTACACACAGTATATAATACAGTGTGCACAGTTTCTAATACACTTTAGGCAGTGTATTTTTATATATATATATATATATATATATATATATATATATATATACACACAGTCTAATATATATATATATATATATATATTATGGGGACAGAAAGTATTCAGACCCCCCTAAATTTTTCACTCTTTGTTATATTGCAGCCATTTGCTAAAATCATTTAAGTTCATTTTTTTCCTCATTAATGTACACACAGCACCCCATATTGACAGAAAAACACAGAATTGTTGACATTTTTGCAGATTTATTAAAAAAGAAAAATAATAGGATTTTTTAAAACAGCTTACCTGTAAAATCCTTTTCTTTCGAAGGACATCACGGGACACAGAGCCACAGTAATTACTGATGGGTTATATAGGTATCACTGGTGATTGGACACTGGCACACCCTATCAGGAAGTTCAACCCCCTATATAATCCCTCCCCCTTGCAGGGATACCTCAGTTTTGTAGCCAAGCAATATAGTGTATTAGAAGAGGGGTGGGACCTCTGTGTCCCGTGATGTCCTTCGAAAGAAAAGGATTTTACAGGTAAGCTGTTTTAAAAAATCCTATTTTCTTTCTCGAACATCACGGGACACAGAGCCACAGTAATTACTGATGGGATGTCCCAGAGCAATGCTACCTGAGGGGGGGGAACCACGACCAAGTAGGGTGCAATCAGACCTGAGGACCCTGTACTGCTGCCTGCAGCACACTACGCCCAAAGGCGATATCCTCATGCCTTCTCACATCCACCTGATAGAATCTGGTGAATGTATGAACTGAAGACCAGGTTGCGGCCTTGCAGATTTGAGCCATAGAGGCCCGGTGATGCACTGCCCAAGAAGCACCAATAGCCCTTGTGGAATGTGCCCTGATCTGAAACGGAGGAATCTTCTGTTTCAAACCGTAAGCTTGAATGATCAACTGTCGAATCCATTTAGAAATGGTAGCTTTTGACGCTGCCTGTCCTCTATTGGGACCCTCTGGCAGCACAAACAAAACATCCGTCTTGCGGATCTGAGTAGTTGCCCCTAGATAGGCCTTAACTGCTCTTACTACATCCAACGAATGTAGAGATCTCTCTTCCGGAGAACAGGGATCTGGAAAAAAGGAAGGTAGAACAATGTCTTGGTTTAAATGAAAATCAGAAACCACCTTCGGTAAAAAACTAGGATGAGGGCGTAGTACCACTCTATCCTTGTGTATAATCAAATAAGGCTCCTTACAGGAAAGAGCTGCTAATTCTGATACTCTTCTAGCAGAAGAGATGGCCACCAGAAAAATTAATTTCCTTGTCAACAAGACCAAAGGAATCTGACTTATTGGTTCAAAAGGCCGTTTCTGTAACACAGCCAGGACCAAATTCAAGTCCCAGGGGTTTAGGGGCGCTTTAACCGGAGGATTAAGACGCATCACCCCCTGCATAAAGTTTCGGACCAAAGAATGCGAAGCAAGTGGCCGCTGAAATAATACTGATAAAGCAGAGACCTGGCCCTTGATGGTACTCAAGGCCAGCTTCATCTCTAATCCCATCTGTAGAAAATCAAGGATTCTACCTATGACATATTTCCTGGGATGCCAACCTCTGGATTCACACCAGGTTATATAAGCTTTCCAGACTCTATGATAAATCATCCTGGAAGCTGGCTTCCTTGCATTAATCAAGGTAGATATGACAGGACCTGAGAGCCCACGACTCTTCAGAACGTGGGTCTCAATAGCCAAACCGTCAAATTTAGTGTTTGTAAGGCAGGATGGAACACTGGACCTTGAGATAACAGGTCTGGGCGTTCCGGTAGTGTCCACGGGGAACCTACCGTCATCCTTACTATTTCTGCATACCAAGTCCTTCTGGGCCAAGCGGGGGCCACCAGAAGTACCGACTTCCTTTCCTGCCTGATCCTGCGAAGGAGTCGTGGTAGTAGCAGAATAGGCGGGAATGCGTAAATCAGTGAGAACCGATGCCACGGGATCACCAACGCATCCGTCCCTCATGCAAGAGGATCTTTTGCCCTTGCCACAAATCTGTCTATCTTTTTGTTGAATCGGGATGCAAAGAGATCTACATCTGGAACCCCCCATCTTTGGCATATGGCCCAAAAGACATCGGGATGCAGAGACCATTCCCCTGGAAGTAACTGCTGGCGACTTAGATAGTCCGCCTGCCAATTCTCTATTCCCGGGATGAAAACTGCCGATATGCATGGCACATGCATCTCTGCCCAGACTAAGATCTGGTTCACCTCTTTTTGAGCAGCTCGGCTCCGGGTGCCTCCCTGATGATTGACATAAGCCACTGCTGTGGCATTGTCGGACTGGATCCTGACCGGACAACCCTGTAGCCTGATAGTCCAGGCTTTTAGAGCTAGATGTATCGCCCGGATCTCCAGAATGTTGATGGGTAAGGTCCTCTCTGTCTTGGACCATACTCCCTGGACCGCAGCCTGTTCCAGAACTGCTCCCCAACCTGACAGACTGGCATCTGTTGTTACCACCGTCCAGGTAACCGGTAGAAAGGATTTCCCCTTCTGCAGGTTTTCGGGTATGAGCCACCAATTGAGGCTCTGACGCACCGCATGCGACAGATGCATCGGAAAGTCTAATGCCTGAACCTTCTTGTTCCAGGTCGACAGAATACTGTGTTGCAGCATTCTTGAGTGAAACTGAGCATAGGGAACTGCTTCGAATGAAGACACCATCTTCCCTAGTAGCCTCATACAAAGGCGGACTGAGGGACCCTTCTTGGTCCTTACTGTCAGAATCAGCTCTCTCAAAGCAGTGATCTTTGCCTGGGGTAGAAATATTTTCTCCTGGCTTGTATCTATAATCAGACCTAAATACTCCAGTCTTCTTACTGGTTTTAGGAAAGACTTTTCTAAGTTGAGGATCCAACCCAGGTGTTCTAGATACCTGACCGTGGTCCTCAAGTTTCCATTCAAAGAGGCTACCGACCGGTCTATCAAGAGCAGGTCGTCTAGGTATGCTATGACCGCTATACCCTGAGCCCTTAATCTGGCCAGAGGAGGAGCCAAGATCTTTGTGAACACTCGAGGTGCAGTGGCTATCCCAAAGGGCAGAGCCATAAACTGGAAATGGCGCCCTCCTACCTCGAAGCGCAGAAACTTCTGATGAGCAGGAAAAATGGGCACATGCAGATATGCATCTCTGATGTCTATTGATGCCAGAAATTCTCCTCCCTGCAGGGTGGGAACTACTGTTCGAATTGATTCCATGCGGAAGGATTGAATCCTTAGGAATCGGTTCAGATCCCTTAAGTCCAAAATGGGCCTGACACCCCCATTTGGCTTTTGGACCGTAAAAAGGTTGGAATAGAAGCCCAATCCCTGGTCCTTTGCGGGAACTATCATAATGACCTCCTGCGACAAAAGTCGCTCTAACGCTAGAAGGAGCGACTGCTTCTTCTCTGGGTCTCTGGGAACATTTGATCTGAGGAACCGAGGAGAAGGGAATTCCTGAAACTCCAGCTTGTACCCTAAGGTTACCGTGGAGACTACCCATCTGTCCTGGAAGTCCTCCTGCCAGAGCTCTGAGAACTGTCGCAGTCTTCCCCCCACTCGAGTGAGCGGGGGCGCCCCCTCATGCAGAGGTCTTAGTGTTTTGCCTAGTAGGCTTCTTTCCCCAGGACTTCTTTTGTCCCTGGGGTTGACTCTTGTCTCTGGACCCCGATGGAGGCGGCCGTCGAGACTGCCTGGAGGCTGAAGCCCCCGGCGCTGGGGAAAGAGTCCGTTTGAAAGAGGGACGCTTACTCTTCTTTTTGACAGGTAAGAGAGTGCTTTTCCCACAAGAGATTCTCTTGATATAGTTATCCAAGTCCTCTCCAAACAACCTTGCACCACGAAATGGAAACCCAGCCAGTAGCTTCTTACATGGTGCTTCGGCTGACCAATTTTTCAACCATAGGATTCTACGTATATGCACCAACCCCAGTGAAAGACGGGAGGTTTGCACGATAGAATCTCTAATGGCGTCAACCACAAAGCATAAGGCCGCTGGAAGGTTAGCAAACCCCTGGGCCTGCTGTTCAGGTAATACTTTGATGACCTGCTTAACATGGTCTCTTAAGTATTGACAGACTCCAATCGCTGCTATTGCAGGTTGGGCCACTGATCCTGCTAAGGAGAAAACATCCTTCAATAGGGATTCCATCCTTTTATCTACAGGATCCCTGAGCATCTGAGCATTGTCTACAGGACAAGTCAGGCTATTATTTATGGAGGAAATGGCGGCATCAATAGCTGGTATTCCCCACATTTTAATAAACTTTTCTTCCATCGGATAAAGTGTTGAAAACTTTCTCGGCGGAAAAAAACGTTTGTCTGGGTGATCCCACTCAGAATAAATAAGCTTTTCAAGTAAAGTATGAACAGGAAAAGCATGTGCTGCTTGGAAAGGTTTCAGTGACCCCAAAGCAGAAGAGGATTCTTTAGCAGTTTCAGGTATGGGCAACTTAAATGTGGAGCGGACCAATCCAGTGAGGATCTGCACTAAGACTTTCTCCTCTTGGGAAGTCGCAGAGGGTCCCTCTCCACCTGAATCCTCCGAAGAGGAATCATCCATCCCATCCCGATCCTCTGAAAGGGATTCATCTCCTTTATCCCAGAGCTCCTCTGTCTGAGGGTCTTGGGGAACAGAGGAAAGCCTAGTGCGTTTTCTTCCACTGAGTGAAGACGTAATCATGGCCATTAATCTTTCCTCTAGACCATTAATGGTTGAGGAAAAAACCTCTTGTGTAATATATACAGGGGCTGAAGTGCCAGAAGCAGGTGTAGCCCCTGACCCCGATGGCTCTCCCTGGCTAGCCGTCCCTGGCCCATCCTTAGGGGGGAAGGATGCTGCCGACAGGGGGCCCTCAGAACCTGAACGAGATCCCCTAGTGTCTCTGGTTCCTGGGGTGCTTGAACCTCTTCTACCCATAGTGCAAAGCAACAAGGTGTGAGGTATACAAATGAACACTGTCCGCTGAGCGATGTAGTCTGGCTAAAAGCCTTGCTACCCAATGCTCAGTCTGGTGTTACTTCAGTAAATGCTGCCTAGGAGAATGCCTGTGTCCCACCTTACATGCGACCGTCAGCTCTGTGTCTCTCAGAAGGCTGAGTGCACCTGTACAGAGTGCCTTTCATAGCCTGCAGCTGGCCTGAGTGGGAGTCTAAACACTCTGTGCTGACATCCCGCCCCCTCCTCTACCGCCCCCCCCCCCTCGAGTTTTGAAAAAAACGAGCGCTTCCCGCACTGCCGACTCTCCTGTCATGCTCTGGAGAAAAGGCTGGGAAAGGGGGGGGGAAGGAGGGAGACTGGTAACAAGATTTGCCTGAACGGCTATCTTCAGAGATGGTGGCCATTAGGCCACAGAGCCCGGGTGGTATAACCACTTTCTAGACCCCTGTGACCCCTCTCTAGCCTGGGGGGGAACATTCAAACATGAGAAATCCCCCCATCCACCTTACCTGCTTGCAGCCTGCTTGATACGCTGGGACATACACAGCGATTACAACACCTGAGACAGACATTCAGCATGTGTAGGTTTGTGCTCTTGGCAGCCCCCGGTGGTCACAATAGGCATAGCATGCATTTACCTTAAAGGAGAAAAGCCACTAGAACTCAAAAATTCTGTGGAATCTCCTCTTACCTTATCCAGCCGCAGGGTGCCGTTTACACAGACCCAATCTTCACCTCTCACGGTGGGCTCCGTTTGAAAAAAACGTCAGAGACTGGGGCCCCCATCAGTAGGGGGATCCAACAGTTCTGGGACCGTAAAGCACCTCGCCAGAAATTAGGAAGTTTAAAGCCATTTTCTGATCTGCGGGGTCCAGCTCTCTAAAAAGAGAAGCATTACGGGTAAAACCTCGTTTCTTTGGACACGAGGCCCGGGTACCATTCAATTCGGCCATGAAAAGACACTTTGAATGGATCCGGTTCGCCTGGCTTGCCCCAGTATAGGATCTTAGGATATTCCCTTTGGAGCTCAGCACAGGACATCTTTACACGTCCATCACCTAAGACACTGGCGTAAAAACTGAGGTATCCCTGCAAGGGGGAGGGATTATATAGGGGGTTGAACTTCCTGATAGGGTGTGCCAGTGTCCAATCACCAGTGATACCTATATAACCCATCAGTAATTACTGTGGCTCTGTGTCCCGTGATGTTCGAGAAAGAAACTGAAATATCACATGGTCATAAGTATTCAGACCCTTTGCTCAGTATTTAGTAGAAGCACCCTTTTGATCTAATACAGCCATGAGTCTTTTTGGAAAAGATGCAACAAGTTTTTCACACCTGGATTTGGGGATCCTCTACCATTCCTCCTTGCAGAACCTCTCCAGTTCTGTCAGGTTGGATGGTAAACGTTGGTGGACAGCCATTTTTAGGTCTCTCCAAAGATGCTCAATTGGGTTTAAGTCAGGGCTCTGGCTGGGCCATTCAAGAACAGTCACGGAGTTGTTGTGAATCCTTCATTATTTTAGCTGTGTGCCTAGGGTCATTGTCTTGTTGGAAGGTAAACCTTCGGCCCAGTCTGAGGTCCTGAGCACTCTGGAGAAGGTTTTCGTCCAGAATATCTCTGTACTTGGCCGCATTCATCTTTCCCTCGATTGCAACCAGTTGTCCTGTCCCTGCAGCTGAAAAACACCCCCACAGCATGATGCTGCCACCACCATGCTTCACTGTTGGGACTGTATTGGACAGATGATGAGCAGTGCCTGGTTTTCTCCACACATACCGCTTAGAATTAAGGCCAAAAAGTTCTATCTTGGTCTCATCAGACCAGAGAATCTTATTTCTCACCATCTTGGAGTCCTTCAGGTGTTTTTTAGCAAACTCCATGCAGGCTTTCATGTGTCTTGCACTGAGGAGAGGCTTCCGTTGGGCCACTCTGCCATAAAGCCCCGACTGGTGGAGGGCTGCAGTGATGTTTGACTTTCTACAACTTTCTCCCATCTCTGCATCTCTGGAGCTCAGCCACAGTGATCTTTGGGTTCTTTTTTACCTCTCTCACCAAGGCTCTTCTCCCCCGATAGCTCAGTTTGGGCGGACGGCCAGCTCTAGGAAGGGTTCTGGTTCTGGTCGTCCCAAACGTCTTCCATTTAAGGATTATGGAGGCCACTGTGCTCTTAGGAACCTTAAGGGCAGCAGGAATTTTTTGTAACCTTGGACAGATCTGTGCCTTGCCACAATTCTGTCTCTGAGCTCTTCAAGCAGTTCCTTTGACCTCATGATTCTCATTTGCTCTGACATGCACTGAGCTGTAAGGTCTTATATAGACAGGTGTGTGGCTTTCCTAATCAAGTTCAATCAGTATAATCAAACACAGCTGGACTCAAATGAAGGTATAGAACCATCTCAAGGATGATCAGAAGAAATGGACAGCACCTGAGTTAAATATATGAGTGTCACAGCAAAGGGTCTGAATACTTAGGACCATGTGGTATTTCAGTTTTTTTTTAATAAATCTGCAAAAATGTCAACAATTCTATGTTTTTCTGTCAATATATATTCTCTACATTTAGTGTAGCCTATATACACAGTGCATTCAGTCTAGTATATATAGGCCAACAAGGACATATATAGGCCAACAAGGAGAGGCAGACGCTCACAGGCCACTAAAAGAGGGCAAGCAGCCTCTGTGTCTACAGTCAACAGTGGTGGTCGTGAACATGATCCTCTGCAGGTGGCTGTGGGGCACGCTTGTCCTTTTTTTCTGCTGCTGGCCGTGTTATTGAGCCACAACATGCAGAAGAGTTGGTGGAGTGGATAATGAAGCTGTCCTCATCCTCCTCATCCTCTGTCACCCAAGCTCATAGTAGTTTGCCTTCCAATGCAGCTGCCAAAGCAGCCTATTCCACCGGCCCCTTGTCCACAATTACTCCTTCCGTAGCCCCACCATCGTGCACGGAGGAGTCAAAAGAATTATTCGAACATAGTGTCGGTTACATGCTGCTGGAGGATGCGCAGCAATTTAAAGGCTCCGATGTTGGTTCCCAGGTTGAGGAAGGGAGTAACGTGAGCCTAGAGAGAGGGGGTGCCACACAAGGACAAGAAACTGGCAGTCATGTTTGCCCAGGTGCAGCATACTGCCAAGTTTGCTCCGGTGATGAGGACAGAGGAGATGACGAGGTCACTGACTGTACTTGGGTGCCTGAGAGAAGAGAAGAGGAAAGTGAGGAGGAGACACAACTCCAAAGAGGCAGGATGTCCTCCAAGGGGCAGCTTAAGGGCCGCCACCTTATTGCATCACACCACGGAGCTCCGCAGGTGCAGGGCGCTGCTGACTCCCCGCTGACTTGCAAAAGTTCATTGGTGTGGGCTTTTTTTGGCACGTGTGCAGCAGATCGCATCGTTGCTGTTTGCAACCTATGTCAGAAGTGGATCAAGCGTGGAATGAGACAAATGAAGGTATAGCAATAGGTGGCACAAGTACTTGCAGCCAATCTGCTAGCAGTACACCACCAGTTTATTTCAGTAGGGAAAATTTTGCTACCTCAGTTGCTGAACCATAAAAAGAAACTCTATCCCAGCCATCCACATGCTCAGCGTCAAAATGCTAGCTTGACCAAATTGCTAGCACTGCAACTGCTGCCTTTTTAACTGGTAGAATCTGCCCCCCTTTCGTGAATTTGTGGAATTTGCTGTACCACAGTGACAGGTTCCAAAACGCCATTTATTTTCACGTAAGGCCATTCCGGCTCTCTACCGTCATATGGAAGGCAATGTTTTGGCCTCGTTGGACAGGGCTGTTAGCAGCAAGGTTCATATTACTGCTGACTCATGGTCCAGCAGTCATGGGCAGGGACGTTACCTTTCCTTCATGGCACACTAGGTAACTCTGCTGGCAGCTGGGAAGGATGCAGGACAGGCTTCAGTGTTGTTGGAGCTTGTTCCGTCACCACGCCTCCAAAAAGCTGATGGTGATTCTGCCACAGCTCTCTGCTTCACCCCCTCCTCTTCTTCTTCCTCTACGAACTCTTCTGCAGAATTGTTCTCTGAACCAGCAGCGTGATCAAGGGGCTACGCAAGCAGTCAGGCTAAAAGATGCCATGCGGTGCTTCAGTTGGTCTGCCTAGGGGAAAGGAGCTACATTGGGGCAGAGATTATGTCAGCTCTGCAGGGGCAGGCTCAGAGGTGGTTGACGCCACGGCAGCTTGGACCAGGAATGGATGTATGCGACAATGGCAGCAACCTTCTCTCCGCCCTCTGACAGGGAGACTTGACCCATGTTCCATGTTTGGCACACGTCCTGAATTTGGTGGTGCAGCATTTCTTGACCAGGTACCCAGGCTTACAAGATCTCCTGAGGCAGGCCAAAAAAGTCTGTCTTCATTTCTGCCGATCATACAGTGCCAGTGCTCAGCTGGCAGACATTCAACGGGAATGCAACCTGCCCACCAACTGCCTCATTTGTGACATGCCCACCTGGTGGAACTCAACATTGGCAATGCTGCAGTGGCTGCACACACAGCAGAGGGCCATCAATGAGTACTTGTGCCAGTATGGCACCAGGACAGGGTCAGGGGAGCTAGGCTTCTTTTTGCCACACCAGTGGCTACTGGTCAAGGATGCATGCACTGTCCTGTCACCAATTGAGGAGGCCACAGGGATGGTGAGCAGCGACAATGCATGCATCAGTGACACTTCCCTCTAGTCTTCCTGCTGGAGTACATGCTTCGTGGAATCATGGACAGGGCACTGTGGCAGAACAGCGGGAGGAAGAGGAGGAGAGGGCCTTTCCTCTCAAGGCCCCCTTATTCCAGATAGCATTTCTGTGGGGCCGCCAAATACACAGGAAGAAGAGGAGGAGGAGGATTGTGTCAGCATGGATGTAGAGGATAACACGCAGCATTCTTCAAGGGATAGTTTTCAGTCCCCAGAAAACCAAGGAGTTGTACGTCGCTGGAAGGAGGGAGTTCTGGATAATGTCATTCTTAGTGACCCAGAGGGCTTAGAATCGAATGCCTCTCAAACTTATGCTGCATGGCCTCCCTGATTCTGCAAAGCCTGCGAAAGGACCCTAGGATTCATGGTATCAAGGATTGCTGGCTGGCAACCCTTCTTGATCCACGTTACAAGGGTACAGTTACAAAACTCATCCTGCCTTCGCAGAGGGAGCAGAGGATAAAACATCTTCAGAAGGCCTTGAAGAAAAGTTTCTGTAACGCATTTCCAAACCCTGGGAGGCTACCATTTCCTGGTGCTGGACAATGTGTTTCTGAGGCTTTGTTCGGTCAGAGGAAGAGCGGTGGAGAAGGTGGCCGGCTGACCGATGCCTTTAAACAATTTTTCAATCCTTAGCGCCAAGGTCTGAAAGGTTCAAGCAACCATTGCCAGCATCTGCATTTTATGGTGCAGGAATATCTAGGGACATGAGCAGACTTGGAGACCTTTCCAACAGAGCATCCACTGGGTTATTGGGTCTTGAGGATGGACCACTGGCCAGAACTCGCTCAATATGCAATTAAGCTACTGGCCTGTTCTGCATCCAGCATGTTTTCTGAAGGCACACTTAGTGCTGCTGGAGGGTTTGTAATGGTCAGTTAAGTGACCTCTATAATGAAATAATGAAATAACAAATATAAATGTACCATCATCCAGAAATCAATAATCAAAAGGGTTGGAAGCCAGATCCCCAATCAGGCGACCAAAAACAGAAGCATATTGGACTATTCCGGTACAATAATAGTGGGTAATAATATGAAGCATATAACGATAACAATAAAATTATGATAATTTTTATTGATGCAGAAGACAAAGCAAAGGTAATAGAATAAAACATAATAAAAGTACAAGTATATCACCAGTGGGATCATTGGTATACAGTACAACACAAAATCTCAGATATCATATTCCTCGACTAGTTTCGCGGACATAAACCGCTTCATCAGGAGGGAATCTAGAGATGATTATATTCTGACTAAACAGTCTGAACCTAACAGATAGAAAAAATACAATGGAGTTTACCAAAATACATAGTGAGTAACATTATATTCTAGCATCAACATTCACACCAGGGTAATACAAATTTAAGAGGGGAACAGAGGCGAATCTGCTTACCCAGGTCCCAACAGGCCCCAGGCGCGTGGCCCCACCGCCTGAGGAAGATCTCCCACGGCGACCTGGGGGAACTAACAAGATGACGGAGGTAATTGGCATAGGATAAATATTGTAGGATAATAAGTGACCTGGATAACCACACACCAGGGGTGAAGCATAAGATGTGGAGATAATAGTGAAAAGTTAAAGGTGATAAGGTGGGTGACTAGTGAACGATGTGGAAGGTAGCATAGAGTGAAACTACAGTGTGCAAGGAGTAAAAGGGATGAGTATGGTGACCAATTAAGTTAAAAGATATTGCTGGAACACAGAGGCAATAGTGTTAGGTGGTGTGAAAGTGCAGAGATGAGAGGTAAAAGGATAGGGACAAGGGAAAGGGGAAGAGGGAATGGGAAGGGGTTGGGAACACAAGAGGGAGGAAAAAGGGAGTAGGAAGATAGGGGGGGGGGTTTGGGAAGATGGGGGGGAGAGAAGGGGGAGGGGGAGGGAAGGGGAGGGATGGAAGGGGAGGAGCAGGGAGAATTGGAGGGGAGAGGGGGGAGGGAAGAGGAGGGATGGGGGGAAGGGAAGGAAAGGGGGAGAGGAGAGGAGGGTAGAGGGAAAAAGGGGGGGGGGGAAGGATGGGAGGGGAAAAAAAAAAAACAGAGGGGAGTGTGACAGTGTGAACTAAGGTGAATGGGAGGTACAGGTACCTGGTACTAGTGTAGGCACAGATGGATTACCAGGGGAGGCATCCTGCCTGGGCAGATGCCATCATAAGGTAAATGGGGAGATAATACGAACTGTAAGCGATGGGTGAACACAAAACAAAGCGTGTTCACCTAGCCTAGGGCAACTGCAGGGAAATAAACCAGTATATTAGATAGGACCAATGTTAATGCCTGGGGGTGCAGGACTTAAGTGAAACGATAGGTAGGTACTCACCTCAAACTGGCGCTAGGCTGGTAAGAATACAGAAACCTGGGGGTCAAGGACCGACCGTCAGACTAACAGGCAGGCATGGGCCTTCCATTTATAGCTCCCGACCCTGCGACGCTGCGCCGCGCTCCAATGGGGCGCCGGCACACGACGTCACAGGGTCAGAGGTTCCACAGGGCGCGCGCGCGAGGGGGTCGCGCGCGCACGCATGCGCACCGGCCATCTGGCCATGGGAAAGACGTTCCTGCCAGGACCAGTGCAAGAGGAGGGGGCGGTCCCGTGTCCGAGACCGAACCCTCCACCAGGGACCTCACCAGGCCGCCGAGGGAAGACACAGGGGGAGGGGCCCGCGCCTGCGCCCCGGCCAGGACCAGGACTGGGAAAGCAGAGTCACCATACAAACTATAATGAAAACCAAAGATTGGAAGGTTAATAGAGCATGAACAAAGAGGTTAATCAAAAATAGAAGGAACTTGAAAAACATGAATAGGTGGACTAGGGATTGGTAAATACCCTAGAAACCGGTGCAATAACCCCTCCGAGGCATAAACCCATAAACACCTGAATGCATAAATTGCATATAAGTTAAGGAGGGCCAAGGACAGAACCACATGATTGGGTAAAAGCATGTGGACAAGGGGGCGGGTAGCCAAGGTAAAATTGTCTAGGCCGACCTAATGGGCATCTGTCTCGGAGGATTGCACCGGGGGCTGATAATTAGCCATAGTGGTAATAAAATAGGATACGATTACATGTAAAAAGAGGCCTCCCTCAGAGACACAAAGTGTATGTGTCAGTGAGGGTGAATTTAAAAATGAAGAGTGGGGTAGCTGGGGTCTGTAGGGTGAAGGGCAAAAGATAACCCATCACTAAAACAGCACACTCAAGTATCCCACTCAACATAGTTCCGGGTGTGTTATCCACCCAATGTATACGATCAGTTAAGTGACCTCTATAATGAAATAATGAAATAACAAATATAAATGTACCATCATCCAGAAATCAATAATCAAAAGGGTTGGAAGCCAGATCCCCAATCAGGCGACCAAAAACAGAAGCATATTGGACTATTCCGGTACAATAATAGTGGGTAATAATATGAAGCATATAACGATAACAATAAAATTATGATAGTTTTTATTGATGCAGAAGACAAAGCAAAGGTAATAGAATAAAACATAATAAAAGTACAAGTATATCACCAGTGGGATCATTGGTATACAGTACAACACAAAATCTCAGATATCATAATCCTCGACTAGTTTCGCGGACATAAACCGCTTCATCAGGAGGGAATCTAGAGATGATTATATTCTGACTAAACAGTCTGAACCTAACAGATAGAAAAAATACAATGGAGTTTACCAAAATACATAGTGAGTAACATTATATTCTAGCATCAACATTCACACCAGGGTAATACAAATTTAAGAGGGGAACAGAGGCGAATCTGCTTACCCAGGTCCCAACAGGCCCCAGGCGCGTGGCCCCACCGCCCGAGGAAGATCTCCCACGGCGACCTGGGGGAACTAACAAGATGACGGAGGTAATTGGCATAGGATAAATATTGTAGGATAATAAGTGACCTGGATAACCACACACCAGGGGTGAAGCATAAGATGTGGAGATAATAGTGAAAAGTTAAAGGTGATAAGGTGGGTGACTAGTGAACGATGTGGAAGGTAGCATAGAGTGAAACTACAGTGTGCAAGGAGTAAAAGGGATGAGTATGGTGACCAATTAAGTTAAAAGATATTGCTGGAACACAGAGGCAATAGTGTTAGGTGGTGTGAAAGTGCAGAGATGAGAGGTAAAAGGATAGGGACAAGGGAAAGGGGAAGAGGGAATGGGAAGGGGCTGGGAACACAAGAGGGAGGAAAAAGGGAGTAGGAAGATGGGGGGGGGTTTGGGAAGACGGGGGGGAGAGAAGGGGGAGGGGGAGGGAAGGGGAGGGATGGAAGGGGAGGAGCAGGGAGAATTGGAGGGGGGAGGGAAGAGGAGGGATGGGGGGAAGGGAAGGAAAGGGGGAGAGGAGAGGAGGGTAGAGGGAAAAAGGGGGGGGGGAAAGGATGGGAGGGGAAAAAAAAAAAAAACACAAAACAAAAAAAAACAAAAAAAACAAACAAAAAAAAACAGAGGGGAGTGTGACAGTGTGAACTAAGGTGAATGGGAGGTACAGGTACCTGGTACTAGTGTAGGCACAGATGGATTACCAGGGGAGGCATCCTGCCTGGGCAGATGCCATCATAAGGTAAATGGGGAGATAATACGAACTGTAAGCGATGGGTGAACACAAAACAAAGCGTGTTCACCTAGCCTAGGGCAACTGCAGGGAAATAAACCAGTATATTAGATAGGACCAATGTTAATGCCCGGGGGTGCGGGACTTAAGTGAAACGATAGGTAGGTACTCACCTCAAACTGGCGCTAGGCTGGTAAGAATACAGAAACCTGGGGGTCAAGGACCGACCGTCAGACTAACAGGCAGGCATGGGCCTTCCATTTATAGCTCCCGACCCTGCGACGCTGCGCCGTGCTCCAATGGGGCGTCGGCACACGACGTCACAGGGTCAGAGGTTCCACAGGGCGCGCGCGCGAGGGGGTCACGCGCGCACGCATGCGCACCGGCCATCTGGCCATGGGAAAGACATTCCTGCCAGGACCAGTGCAAGAGGAGGGGGCGGTCCCGTGTCCGAAACCAAACCCTCCACCAGGGACCTCACCAGGCCGCCGAGGGAAGACACAGGGGGAGGGGCCCGCGCCTGCGCCCCGGCCAGGACCAGGACTGGGAAAGCAGAGTCACCATACAAACTATAATGAAAACCAAAGATTGGAAGGTTAATAGAGCATGAACAAAGAGGTTAATCAAAAATAGAAGGAGCTTGAAAAACATGAATAGGTGGACTAGGGATTGGTAAATACCCTAGAAACCGGTGCAATAACCCCTCCGAGGCATAAACCCATAAACACCTGAATGCATAAATTGCATATAAGTTAAGGAGGGCCAAGGACAGAACCACATGATTGGGTAAAAGCATGTGGACAAGGGGGCGGGTAGCCAAGGTAAAATTGTCTAGGCCGACCTAATGGGCATCTGTCTCGGAGGATTGCACCGGGGGCTGATAATTAGCCATAGTGGTAATGAAATAGGATACGATTACATGTAAAAAGAGGCCTCCCTCAGAGACACAAAGTGTATGTGTCAGTGAGGGTAAATTTAAAAATGAAGAGTGGGGTAGCTGGGGTCTGTAGGGTGAAGGGCAAAAGATAACCCATCACTAAAACAGCACACTCAAGTATCCCACTCAACATAGTTCCGGGTGTGTTATCCACCCAATGTATACGATCAGTTAAGTGACCTCTATAATGAAATAATGAAATAACAAATATAAATGTACCATCATCCAGTAATCAATAATCAAAAGGGTTGGAAGCCAGATCCCCAATCAGGCGACCAAAAACAGAAGCATATTGGACTGTTCCGGTACAATAATAGTGGGTAATAATATGAAGCATATAACGATAACAATAAAATTATGATAGTTTTTATTGATGCAGAAGACAAAGCAAAGGTAATAGAATAAAACATAATAAAAGTACAAGTATATCACCAGTGGGATCATTGGTATACAGTACAACACAAAATCTCAGATATCATATTCCTCGACTAGTTTCGCGAACATAAACCGCTTCATCAGGTGGGAATCTAGAGATGATTATATTCTGACTAAACAGTCTGAACCTAACAGATAGAAAAAATACAATGGAGTTTACCAAAATACATAGTGAGTAACATTATATTCTAGCATCAACATTCACACCAGGGTATTACAAATTTAAGAGGGGAACAGAGGCGAATCTGCTTACCCAGGTCCCAACAGGCCCCAGGCGCGTGGCCCCACCGCCCGAGGAAGATCTCCCACGGCGACCTGGGGGAACTAACAAGATGACGGAGGTAATTGGCATAGGATAAATATTGTAGGATAATAAGTGACCTGGATAACCACACACCAGGGGTGAAGCATAAGATGTGGAGATAATAGTGAAAAGTTAAAGGTGATAAGGTGGGTGACTAGTGAACGATGTGGAAGGTAGCATAGAGTGAAACTACAGTGTGCAAGGAGTAAAAGGGATGAGTATGGTGACCAATTAAGTTAAAAGATATTGCTGGAACACAGAGGCAATAGTGTTAGGTGGTGTGAAAGTGCAGAGATGAGAGGTAAAAGGATAGGGACAAGGGAAAGGGGAAGAGGGAATGGGAAGGGGCTGGGAACACAAGAGGGAGGAAAAAGGGAGTAGGAAGATAGGGGGGGGGGTTTGGGAAGACGGGGGGTAGAGAAGGGGGAGGGGGAGGGAAGGGGAGGGATGGAAGGGGAGGAGCAGGGAGAATTGGAGGGGGGAGGGGAGAGGGGGGAGGGAAGAGGAGGGATGGGGGGAAGGGAAGGAAAGGGGGAGAGGAGAGGAGGGTAGAGGGAAAAAGGGGGGGGGGGGAAGGATGGGAGGGGAAAAAAAAAAAACAGAGGGGAGTGTGACAGTGTGAACTAAGGTGAATGGGAGGTACAGGTACCTGGTACTAGTGTAGGCACAGATGGATTACCAGGGGAGGCATCCTGCCTGGGCAGATGCCATCATAAGGTAAATGGGGAGATAATATGAACTGTAAGCGATGGGTGAACACAAAACAAAGCGTGTTCACCTAGCCTAGGGCAACTGCAGGGAAATAAACCAGTATATTAGATAGGACCAATGTTAATGCCCGGGGGTGCGGGACTTAAGTGAAACGATAGGTAGGTACTCACCTCAAACTGGCGCTAGGCTGGTAAGAATACAGAAACCTGGGGGTCAAGGACCGACCGTCAGACTAACAGGCAGGCATGGGCCTGCCATTTATAGCTCCCGACCCTGCGACGCTGCGCCGCGCTCCAATGGGGTGCCGGCACACGACGTCACAGGGTCAGAGGTTCCACAGGGCGCGCGCGCGCGCGAGGGGGTCGCGCGCGCACGCATGCGCACTGGCCATCTGGCCATGGGAAAGACGTTCCTGCCAGGACCAGTGCAAGAGGAGGGGGCGGTCCCGTGTCCGAGACCGAACCCTCCACCAGGGACCTCACCAGGCCGCCGAGGGAAGACACAGGGGGAGGGGCCCGCGCCTGCGCCCCGGCCAGGACCAGGACTGGGAAAGCAGAGTCACCATACAAACTATAATGAAAACCAAAGATTGGAAGGTTAATAGAGCATGAACAAAGAGGTTAATCAAAAATAGAAGGAGCTTGAAAAACATGAATAGGTGGACTAGGGATTGGTAAATACCCTAGAAACCGGTGCAATAACCCCTCCGAGGCATAAACCCATAAACACCTGAATGCATAAATTGCATATAAGTTAAGGAGGGCCAAGGACAGAACCACATGATTGGGTAAAAGCATGTGGACAAGGGGGCGGGTAGCCAAGGTAAAATTGTCTAGGCCGACCTAATGGGCATCTGTCTCGGAGGATTGCACCGGGGGCTGATAATTAGCCATAGTGGTAATAAAATAGGATACGATTACATGTAAAAAGAGGCCTCCCTCAGAGACACAAAGTGTATGTGTCAGTGAGGGTAAATTTAAAAATGAAGAGTGGGGTAGCTGGGGTCTGTAGGGGAAGGGCAAAAGATAACCCATCACTAAAACAGCACACTCAAGTATCGCACTCAACATAGTTCCGGGTGTGTTATCCACCCAATGTATACGATCAGTTAAGTGACCTCTATAATGAAATAATGAAATAACAAATATAAATGTACCATCATCCAGAAATCAATAATCAAAAGGGTTGGAAGCCAGATCCCCAATCAGGCGACCAAAAACAGAAACATATTGGACTATTCCGGTACAATAATAGTGGGTAATAATATGAAGCATATAACGATAACAATAAAATTATGATAGTTTTTATTGATGCAGAAGACAAAGCAAAGGTAATAGAATAAAACATAATAAAAGTACAAGTATATCACCAGTGGGATCATTGGTATACAGTACAACACAAAATCTCAGATATCATAATCCTCGACTAGTTTCGCGGACATAAACCGCTTCATCAGGAGGGAATCTAGAGATGATTATATTCTGACTAAACAGTCTGAACCTAACAGATAGAAAAAATACAATGGAGTTTACCAAAATACATAGTGAGTAACATTATATTCTAGCATCAACATTCACACCAGGGTAATACAAATTTAAGAGGGGAACAGAGGCGAATCTGCTTACCCAGGTCCCAACAGGCCCCAGGCGCGTGGCCCCACCGCCCGAGGAAGATCTCCCACGGCGACCTGGGGGAACTAACAAGATGACGGAGGTAATTGGCATAGGATAAATATTGTAGGATAATAAGTGACCTGGATAACCACACACCAGGGGTGAAGCATAAGATGTGGAGATAATAGTGAAAAGTTAAAGGTGATAAGGTGGGTGACTAGTGAACGATGTGGAAGGTAGCATAGAGTGAAACTATAGTGTGCAAGGAGTAAAAGGGATGAGTATGGTGACCAATTAAGTTAAAAGATATTGCTGGAACACAGAGGCAATAGTGTTAGGTGGTGTGAAAGTGCAGAGATGAGAGGTAAAAGGATAGGGACAAGGGAAAGGGGAAGAGGGAATGGGAAGGGGCTGGGAACACAAGAGGGAGGAAAAAGGGAGTAGGAAGATAGGGGGGGGGGTTTGGGAAGACGGGGGGGAGAGAAGGGGGAGGGGGAGGGAAGGGGAGGGATGGAAGGGGAGGAGCAGGGAGAATTGGAGGGGGGAGGGAAGAGGAGGGATGGGGGGAAGGGAAGGAAAGGGGGAGAGGAGAGGAGGGTAGAGGGAAAAAGGGGGGGGGGAAAGGATGGGAGGGGAAAAAAAAAAAAACACAAAACAAAAAAAAACAAACAAAAAAAAACAGAGGGGAGTGTGACAGTGTGAACTAAGGTGAATGGGAGGTACAGGTACCTGGTACTAGTGTATGCACAGATGGATTACCAGGGGAGGCATCCTGCCTGGGCAGATGCCATCATAAGGTAAATGGGGAGATAATACGAACTGTAAGCGATGGGTGAACACAAAACAAAGCGTGTTCACCTAGCCTAGGGCAACTGCAGGGAAATAAACCAGTATATTAGATAGGACCAATGTTAATGCCCGGGGGTGCGGGACTTAAGTGAAACGATAGGTAGGTACTCACCTCAAACTGGCGCTAGGCTGGTAAGAATACAGAAACCTGGGGGTCAAGGACCGACCGTCAGACTAACAGGCAGGCATGGGCCTTCCACTTATAGCTCCCGACCCTGCGACGCTGCGCCGTGCTCCAATGGGGCGTCGGCACACGACGTCACAGGGTCAGAGGTTCCACAGGGCGCGCGCGCGAGGGGGTCACGCGCGCACGCATGCGCACCGGCCATCTGGCCATGGGAAAGACGTTCCTGCCAGGACCAGTGCAAGAGGAGGGGGCGGTCCCGTGTCCGAAACCGAACCCTCCACCAGGGACCTCACCAGGCCGCCGAGGGAAGACACAGGGGGAGGGGCCCGCGCCTGCGCCCCGGCCAGGACCAGGACTGGGAAAGCAGAGTCACCATACAAACTATAATGAAAACCAAAGATTGGAAGGTTAATAGAGCATGAACAAAGAGGTTAATCAAAAATAGAAGGAGCTTGAAAAACATGAATAGGTGGACTAGGGATTGGTAAATACCCTAGAAACCGGTGCAATAACCCCTCCGAGGCATAAACCCATAAACACCTGAATGCATAAATTGCATATAAGTTAAGGAGGGCCAAGGACAGAACCACATGATTGGGTAAAAGCATGTGGACAAGGGGGCGGGTAGCCAAGGTAAAATTGTCTAGGCCGACCTAATGGGCATCTGTCTCGGAGGATTGCACCGGGGGCTGATAATTAGCCATAGTGGTAATGAAATAGGATACGATTACATGTAAAAAGAGGCCTCCCTCAGAGACACAAAGTGTATGTGTCAGTGAGGGTAAATTTAAAAATGAAGAGTGGGGTAGCTGGGGTCTGTAGGGTGAAGGGCAAAAGATAACCCATCACTAAAACAGCACACTCAAGTATCCCACTCAACATAGTTCCGGGTGTGTTATCCACCCAATGTATACGATCAGTTAAGTGACCTCTATAATGAAATAATGAAATAACAAATATAAATGTACCATCATCCAGAAATCAATAATCAAAAGGGTTGGAAGCCAGATCCCCAATCAGGCGACCAAAAACAGAAGCATATTGGACTATTCCGGTACAATAATAGTGGGTAATAATATGAAGCATATAACGATAACAATAAAATTATGATAGTTTTTATTGATGCAGAAGACAAAGCAAAGGTAATAGAATAAAACATAATAAAAGTACAAGTATATCACCAGTGGGATCATTGGTATACAGTACAACACAAAATCTCAGATATCATATTCCTCGACTAGTTTCGCGAACATAAACCGCTTCATCAGGTGGGAATCTAGAGATGATTATATTCTGACTAAACAGTCTGAACCTAACAGATAGAAAAAATACAATGGAGTTTACCAAAATACATAGTAAGTAACATTATATTCTAGCATCAACATTCACACCAGGGTAATACAAATTTAAGAGGGGAACAGAGGCGAATCTGCTTACCCAGGTCCCAACAGGCCCCAGGCGCGTGGCCCCACCGCCCGAGGAAGATCTCCCACGGCGACCTGGGGGAACTAACAAGATGACGGAGGTAATTGGCATAGGATAAATATTGTAGGATAATAAGTGACCTGGATAACCACACACCAGGGGTGAAGCATAAGATGTGGAGATAATAGTGAAAAGTTAAAGGTGATAAGGTGGGTGACTAGTGAACGATGTGGAAGGTAGCATAGAGTGAAACTACAGTGTGCAAGGAGTAAAAGGGATGAGTATGGTGACCAATTAAGTTAAAAGATATTGCTGGAACACAGAGGCAATAGTGTTAGGTGGTGTGAAAGTGCAGAGATGAGAGGTAAAAGGATAGGGACAAGGGAAAGGGGAAGAGGGAATGGGAAGGGGCTGGGAACACAAGAGGGAGGAAAAAGGGAGTAGGAAGATAGGGGGGGGGGGGTTTGGGAAGACGGGGGGGAGAGAAGGGGGAGGGAAGGGGAGGGATGGAAGGGGAGGAGCAGGGAGAATTGGAGGGGGGAGGGGAGAGGGGGGAGGGAAGAGGAGGGATGGGGGGAAGGGAAGGAAAGGGGGAGAGGAGAGGAGGGTAGAGGGAAAAAGGGGGGGGGGAAAGGATGGGAGGGGAAAAAAAAAAAACAGAGGGGAGTGTGACAGTGTGAACTAAGGTGAATGGGAGGTACAGGTACCTGGTACTAGTGTAGGCACAGATGGATTACCAGGGGAGGCATCCTGCCTGGGCAGATGCCATCATAAGGTAAATGGGGAGATAATATGAACTGTAAGCGATGGGTGAACACAAAACAAAGCGTGTTCACCTAGCCTAGGGCAACTGCAGGGAAATAAACCAGTATATTAGATAGGACCAATGTTAATGCCCGGGGGTGCGGGACTTAAGTGAAATGATAGGTAGGTACTCACCTCAAACTGGCGCTAGGCTGGTAAGAATACAGAAACCTGGGGGTCAAGGACCGACCGTCAGACTAACAGGCAGGCATGGGCCTGCCATTTATAGCTCCCGACCCTGCGACGCTGCGCCGCGCTCCAATGGGGCGCCGGCACACGACGTCACAGGGTCAGAGGTTCCACAGGGCGCGCGCGCGAGGGGGTCGCGCGCGCACGCATGCGCACCGGCCATCTGGCCATGGGAAAGACGTTCCTGCCAGGACCAGTGCAAGAGGAAGGGGCGGTCCCGTGTCCGAGACCGAACCCTCCACCAGGGACCTCACCAGGCCGCCGAGGGAAGACACAGGGGGAGGGGCCCGCGCCTGCGCCCCGGCCAGGACCAGGACTGGGAAAGCAGAGTCACCATACAAACTATAATGAAAACCAAAGATTGGAAGGTTAATAGAGCATGAACAAAGAGGTTAATCAAAAATAGAAGGAGCTTGAAAAACATGAATAGGTGGACTAGGGATTGGTAAATACCCTAGAAACCGGTGCAATAACCCCTCCGAGGCATAAACCCATAAACACCTGAATGCATAAATTGCATATAAGTTAAGGAGGGCCAAGGACAGAACCACATGATTGGGTAAAAGCATGTGGACAAGGGGGCGGGTAGCCAAGGTAAAATTGTCTAGGCCGACCTAATGGGCATCTGTCTCGGAGGATTGCACCGGGGGCTGATAATTAGCCTTAGTGGTAATAAAATAGGATACTGTCATGGACCTGGCCGGGACGGAGGCTGTTGGAGAGGGCTGTATGCAAGCCTGTTGCCCACCGATTATGGGCCCTAGCATTTGGGGGAATGGTGCTCTCTGTGAGCTGTATGCCTGGGGACCCTGGGGTTGATGTTACTATGGATTCAGCTCCATGTCCCCCCAAAACACACAGACTCTGGAACCCTTTATATGCCATATTAGAATGGTGACTGATTTCTACCATTGGGACTCGTACTGTTAAATGCTAATGTCATCAATTCTGCTATAATGTGTTTAGTGTGGCTCTAAGAGTCTTTTCACCCATTGTTGTTTATGTTAATTGAGAGAGCTGATCACATTAGCCACCAGCACTGGCTAATAGACGAATGGTCTGGGCTGAGGAGGGGGGAGATTGTTGTTTGTATTGTTAGTTGTAATTAGCTCCAGCTATTGTGTTTATATTAATGTGTGAAGCTCGGTGCCTACAAGTCTGTCATCTGGTTTGGGTACATTTTGTAGTAAATTAGCTCATGTTAATTAGGTTAGCTTTCAGTCATCCCTGCTGTATAAAGGTCTGTGAAATCTCAAAATAAAAGGCAGTTCTGATGTACTCCAAGACTGGTGTTGTCTAGTTCTTGGGGTTCCTATAGCCAGATCCATTGGACTCGTGTTCCAGAACTTAGGAAGCGGTATATGACGGAAGCACTCAAGCGGAGTGTGGGGTGTTCCGTGACATTGGTGGCAAGCAGCGGGAAAGCTTCCTGAAGTCTGAAGTCTGGGACATCCAAACCTCCAACTGGATCCAAGATCAGCATAGCAGACTTCAGTCACCCCAGCGGAGATATGGACCTGGCATCAGAATTCCCGGGGCTGCTGCGGATCATCCTTTCAACGTACACCAGGACTGTGTCTGAGGATGAATACCTGGAGCTCAGGCAGCTGATTCGGGTGGAGCTCTGGATTGCAGCCCTCCGTCTCGCTGGTATAAAACAGGGCAAGTGCTTTCCAACCCAAGAGCAACGGGCCAGTGACCAACGGGCATTGCGGATGGCATTCCTGGGAGAGCAGCCCCAGGAGCAATGGGTGACTGAGTTGGACAGGTTGGTCCAGCAGGAGATAGAGCTGGACAATCGTTATCGGGCTCTGCAATGGCACGCAGAGGAGGGATATTTAGGGGAGACAACAGAATGCTCTCCGGAGGGATATGACTTTGGCGGCCCTGGATTGCTGTGGGAGAACCTTACAGATCTTTTTATGTTTGGCGATGAAGGGGAACCTGACCTTGAGGACATGAGAGACTATAGAGAGTCTATGCTCGGTCTTGCAGGGGTCTCAGAGCTCAAACCTGATCTGGACCATTTGCTAAGGAAGGAACAGCATCTGGAAAGGGCATACAGGAAACTGCTAGAACAAGTTCAGCAGCATGCCAGAGAATCGGCAGTGGAAAATCCGGAGATTGCCGTCCCCAAACCTGAAGTGCTGACAACAGGGCAGAGCTCTGCTAACCTCTGTCCAGAAATGATAACATCTTCTGGGTTCCATGGACAGGAGATGGTGAACCCCTATTCCCCGACATCAGTTGCAGAGACATGGGATTTGATAGACTTTTCTGCTGAGGAAGAACAACCTGATGAGCCTCCAGTAGAAGAGCTGCTATCAGGGCCAAAGTTCACTGTGTTCTGCCCAGCACCAACAGTGGCTTCGGCCTTCCTGAGAGAAGAGGTAGTCGGCCTTTCTCTCACAACACTGACAGGAACATGTGATTTTCTGCCAGCAGCATCTATGGAGTTAAAACAAACTTCTCCAGCTGAAGATCTGGTAACTGAACAGAGGGTCCAAGACCTCTGTCCCACACTTTTACCACTTCCAGAGACTGGGGATTTAATAGACATTTCTGTAGAGGAGGAACCACCTAGCAAACCCCCAGCAGAAGTGCTGGCAACCGGACAGAGGGTCCAAGACCTCTGCCCCACATCTGCAGCAATTGTGGAGGCTCAGGGTGAGAAGATGGCAATCACTTCCCAGCAGCAGATACAGGGGGAGAAGGGAGAGGAGGTGTGTGTTGTCCCTCCCCAACAGTTGGCCAGGGTGGAGGAAGTGGGCTTTCCTCCCCAGCAAAGATCCGTGTACCTGGGAGACAGTACCATCGACATGTCGTCCCAGCAGCCAGATGAGGGAATGGAAAAGGAAGCAGCCGGCTCACCTCCCCAATGGCAGCTACACAGTTTGGGAGGGGAGGAAGCCAGCTGCCTGCCCCAACAGTTAGCTGGAGCAGAGGATGCGGAGTCCCCAGCAGAAGTGCTGGCAACAGGGCAGAGTGCTACCAACCTCTGCCCAGCACCAGCAACAACTACAGAGTTCCAGGGAGGCGGGGCAGTCGGCCTCCCTCTCCAACAGTTAGCCGGAACAGATGGTGTGGAGTTTCCAGCAGAAGGGCTGGCAACAGGGCCGAGGACTGCTGGACTCTGCCCTCAACTAACAGAGGATGGATTTCCTGTGAAGGTGGATGGGACTTCAGTCTCCACCTGTATACCCCAGGGATGCTGGGCAGTGGGCCCCGATCCCCAACAGCATGACAGAGAGGTTGGCTGGGTGAGTGATACTCTGTTTGGAATAATTTATTTGGGGTACGGTGTGGGTACAGGCAGTAGAGGATTGGAGCTGTTTACTAACTTCGGAGTCAACCCGTCTGGGGTCTCCTCCTGTGTTAGTCTCCTGCCGAAAGGGGAGAAATGTCATGGACCTGGCCGGGACGGAGGCTGTTGGAGAGGACTGTATGCAAGCCTGTTGCCCACCGATTATGGGCCCTAGCATTTGGGGGAATGGTGCTCTCTGTGAGCTGTATGCCTGGGGACCCTGGGGTTGATGTTACTATGGATTCAGCTCCATGTCCCCCCAAAACACACAGACTCTGGAACCCTTTATATGCCATATTAGAATGGTGACTGATTTCTACCATTGGGACTCGTACTGTTAAATGCTAATGTCATCAATTCTGCTATAATGTGTTTAGTGTGGCTCTAAGAGTCTTTTCACCCATTGTTGTTTATGTTAATTGAGAGAGCTGATCACATTAGCCACCAGCACTGGCTAATAGACGAATGGTCTGGGCTGAGGAGGGGGGAGATTGTTGTTTGTATTGTTAGTTGTAATTAGCTCCAGCTATTGTGTTTATATTAATGTGTGAAGCTCGGTGCCTACAAGTCTGTCATCTGGTCTGGGTACATTTTGTAGTAAATTAGCTCATGTTAATTAGGTTAGCTTTCAGTCATCCCTGCTGTATAAAGGTCTGTGAAATCTCAAAATAAAAGGCAGTTCTGATGTACTCCAAGACTGGTGTTGTCTAGTTCTTGGGGTTCCTATAGCCAGATCCATTGGACTCGTGTTCCAGAACTTAGGAAGCGGTATATGACGGAAGCACTCAAGCGGAGTGTGGGGCGTTCCGTGACAGATACGATTACATGTAAAAAGAGGCCTCCCTCAGAGACACAAAGTGTATGTGTCAGTGAGGGTAAATTTAAAAATGAAGAGTGGGGTAGCTGGGGTCTGTAGGGGAAGGGCAAAAGATAACCCATCACTAAAACAGCACACTCAAGTATCGCACTCAACATAGTTCCGGGTGTGTTATCCACCCAATGTATACGATCAGTTAAGTGACCTCTATAATGAAATAATGAAATAACAAATATAAATGTACCATCATCCAGAAATCAGTAATCAAAAGGGTTGGAAGCCAGATCCCCAATCAGGCGACCAAAAACAGAAACATATTGGACTATTCCGGTACAATAATAGTGGGTAATAATATGAAGCATATAACGATAACAATAAAATTATGATAGTTTTTATTGATGCAGAAGACAAAGCAAAGGTAATAGAATAAAACATAATAAAAGTACAAGTATATCACCAGTGGGATCATTGGTATACAGTACAACACAAAATCTCAGATATAATCCTCGACTAGTTTCGCGGACATAAACCGCTTCATCAGGAGGGAATCTAGAGATGATTATATTCTGACTAAACAGTCTGAACCTAACAGATAGAAAAAATACAATGGAGTTTACCAAAATACATAGTGAGTAACATTATATTCTAGCATCAACATTCACACCAGGGTAATACAAATTTAAGAGGGGAACAGAGGCGAATCTGCTTACCCAGGTCCGAACAGGCCCCAGGCGCATGGCCCCACCGCCCGAGGAAGATCTCCCACGGCGACCTGGGGGAACTAACAAGATGACGGAGGTAATTGGCATAGGATAAATATTGTAGGATAATAAGTGACCTGGATAACCACACACCAGGGGTGAAGCATAAGATGTGGAGATAATAGTGAAAAGATAAAGGTGATAAGGTGGGTGACTAGTGAACGATGTGGAAGGTAGCATAGAGTGAAACTACAGTGTGCAAGGAGTAAAAGGGATGAGTATGGTGACCAATTAAGTTAAAAGATATTGCTGGAACACAGAGGCAATAGTGTTAGGTGGTGTGAAAGTGCAGAGATGAGAGGTAAAAGGATAGGGACAAGGGAAAGGGGAAGAGGGAATGGGAAGGGGCTGGGAACACAAGAGGGAGGAAAAAGGGAGTAGGAAGATAGGGGGGGGTTTGGGAAGACGGGGGGGAGAGAAGGGGGAGGGGGAGGGAAGGGGGAGGGATGGAAGGGGAGAGGGATGGAAGGGGAGGAGCAGGGAGAATTGGAGGGGGGAGGGAAGAGGAGGGATGGGGGGAAGGGAAGGAAAGGGGGAGAGGAGAGGAGGGTAGAGGGAAAAAGGGGGGGGGAAAGGATGGGAGGGGAAAAAAAAAAAAACACAAAACAAAAAAAAACAAAAAAAACAAACAAAAAAAAACAGAGGGGAGTGTGACAGTGTGAACTAAGGTGAATGGGAGGTACAGGTACCTGGTACTAGTGTAGGCACAGATGGATTACCAGGGGAGGCATCCTGCCTGGGCAGATGCCATCATAAGGTAAATGGGGAGATAATACGAACTGTAAGCGATGGGTGAACACAAAACAAAGCGTGTTCACCTAGCCTAGGGCAACTGCAGGGAAATAAACCAGTATATTAGATAGGACCAATGTTAATGCCCGGGGGTGCGGGACTTAAGTGAAACGATAGGTAGGTACTCACCTCAAACTGGCGCTAGGCTGGTAAGAATACAGAAACCTGGGGGTCAAGGACCGACCGTCAGACTAACAGGCAGGCATGGGCCTTCCATTTATAGCTCCCGACCCTGCGACGCTGCGCCGTGCTCCAATGGGGCGTCGGCACACGACGTCACAGGGTCAGAGGTTCCACAGGGCGCGCGCGCGAGGGGGTCACGCGCGCACGCATGCGCACCGGCCATCTGGCCATGGGAAAGACGTTCCTGCCAGCAGTGCAAGAGGAGGGGGCGGTCCCGTGTCCGAAACCGAACCTCCACCAGGGACCTCACCAGGCCGCCGAGGAAGACACAGGGGGAGGGGCCCGCGCCTGCGCCCCGGCAGGACCAGGGACTGGGAAAGCAGAGTCACCATACAAACTATAATGAAAACCAAAGATTGGAAGGTTAATAGAGCATGAACAAAGAGGTTAATCACAAATAGAAGGAGCTTGAAAAACATGAATAGGTGGACTAGGGATTGGTAAATGCCCTAGAAACCGGTGCAATAACCCCTCCGAGCCATAAACCCATAAACACCTGAATGCATAAATTGCATATAAGTTAAGGAGGGCCAAGGACAGAACCACATGATTGGGTAAAAGCATGTGGACAAGGGGGGCGGTAGCCAAGGTAAAATTGTCTAGGCCGACCTAATGGGCATCTGTCTCGGAGGATTGCACCGGGGGCTGATAATTAGCCATAGTGGTAATGAAATAGGATACGATTACATGTAAAAAGAGGCCTCCCTCAGAGACACAAAGTGTATGTGTCAGTGAGGGTAAATTTAAAAATGAAGAGTGGGGTAGCTGGGGTCTGTAGGGTGAAGGGCAAAAGATAACCCATCACTAAAACAGCACACTCAAGTATCCCACTCAACATAGTTCCGGGTGTGTTATCCACCCAATGTATACGATCAGTTAAGTGACCTCTATAATGAAATAATGAAATAACAAATATAAATGTACCATCATCCAGAAATCAATAATCAAAAGGGTTGGAAGCCAGATTCCCCAATCAGGCGACCAAAAACAGAAGCATATTGGACTATTCCGGTACAATAATAGTGGGTAATAATATGAAGCATATAACGATAACAATAAAATTATGATAGTTTTTATTGATGCAGAAGACAAAGCAAAGGTAATAGAATAAAACATAATAAAAGTACAAGTATATCACCAGTGGGATCATTGGTATACAGTACAACACAAAATCTCAGATATCATATTCCTCGACTAGTTTCGCGAACATAAACCGCTTCATCAGGTGGGAATCTAGAGATGATTATATTCTGACTAAACAGTCTGAACCTAACAGATAGAAAAAATACAATGGAGTTTACCAAAATACATAGTGAGTAACATTATATCTAGCATCAACATTCACACCAGGGTAATACAAATTTAAGAGGGGAACAGAGGCGAATCTGCTTACCCAGGTCCCAACAGGCCCCAGGCGCGTGGCCCCACCGCCCGAGGAAGATCTCCACGGCGACCTGGGGGAACTAACAAGATGACGGAGGTAATTGGCATAGGATAAATATTGTAGGATAATAAGTGACCTGGATAACCACACACCAGGGGTGAAGCATAAGATGTGGAGATAATAGTGAAAAGTTAAAGGTGATAAGGTGGGTGACTAGTGAACGATGTGGAAGGTAGCATAGAGTGAAACTACAGTGTGCAAGGAGTAAAAGGGATGAGTATGGTGACCAATTAAGTTAAAAGATATTGCTGGAACACAGAGGCAATAGTGTTAGGTGGTGTGAAAGTGCAGAGATGAGAGGTAAAAGGATAGGGACAAGGGAAAGGGGAAGAGGGAATGGAAGGGGCTGGGAACACAAGAGGGAGGAAAAAGGGAGTAGGAAGATAGGGGGGGGGGGTTTGGGAAGACGGGGGGGGAGAGAAGGGGGAGGGGGAGGAAGGGGAGGGATGGAAGGGGAGGAGCAGGAGAATTGGAGGGGGGAGGGGAGAGGGGGGAGGGAAGAGGAGGGATGGGGGGAAGGGAAGGAAGGGGGAGAGGAGAGGAGGGTAGAGGGAAAAAGGGGGGGGGGGAAAGGATGGGAGGGGAAAAAAAAAAAACAGAGGGGAGTGTGACAGTGTGAACTAAGGTGAATGGGAGGTACAGGTACCTGGTACTAGTGTAGGCACAGATGGGTTACCAGGGGAGGCATCCTGCCTGGGCAGATGCCATCATAAGGTAAATGGGGAGATAATATGAACTGTAAGCGATGGGTGAACACAAAACAAAGCGTGTTCACCTAGCCTAGGGCAACTGCAGGGAAATAAACCAGTATATTAGATAGGACCAATGTTAATGCCCGGGGGTGCGGGACTTAAGTGAAACGATAGGTAGGTACTCACCTCAAACTGGCGCTAGGCTGGTAAGAATACAGAAACCTGGGGGTCAAGGACCGACCGTCAGACTAACAGGCAGGCATGGGCCTGCCATTTATAGCTCCCGACCCTGCGACGCTGCGCCGCGCTCCAATGGGGCGTCGGCACACGACGTCACAGGGTCAGAGGTTCCACAGGGCGCGCGCGCGAGGGGGTCAGCGCGCGCACGCATGCGCACCGGCCATCTGGCCATGGGAAAGACGTTCCTGCAGGACCAGTGCAAGAGGAGGGGGCGGTCCCGTGTCCGAGACCGAACCCTCCACCAGGGACCTCACCAGGCCGCCGAGGGAAGACACAGGGGGAGGGGCCGCGCCTGCGCCCCGGCCAGGACCAGGACTGGGAAAGCAGAGTCACCATACAAACTATAATGAAAACCAAAGATTGGAAGGTTAATAGAGCATGAACAAAGAGGTTAATCAAAAATAGAAGGAGCTTGAAAAACATGAATAGGTGGACTAGGGATTGGTAAATACCCTAGAAACCGGTGCAATAACCCCTCCGAGGCATAAACCCATAAACACCTGAATGCATAAATTGCATATAAGTTAAGGAGGGCCAAGGACAGAACCACATGATTGGGTAAAAGCATGTGGACAAGGGGGCGGGTAGCCAAGGTAAAATTGTCTAGGCCGACCTAATGGGCATCTGTCTCGGAGGATTGCACCGGGGGCTGATAATTAGCCATAGTGGTAATAAAATAGGATACGATTACATGTAAAAAGAGGCCTCCCTCAGAGACACAAAGTGTATGTGTCAGTGAGGGTAAATTTAAAAATGAAGAGTGGGGTAGCTGGGGTCTGTAGGGGAAGGGCAAAAGATAACCATCACTAAAACAGCACACTCAAGTATCGCACTCAACATAGTCCGGGGTGTGTTATCCACCCAATGTATACGATCAGT